>NC_044980.1:33712936-33867592 GCF_008728515.1 Papio anubis | reverse complement strand
AGTAGCTGGGACTACAGGCGCCCGCCACCTTGCCCGGCTAGTTTTTTGTATTTTTTTAGTAGAGACGGGGTTTCACCGTGTTAGCCAGGCTAGTCTCGATCTCCTGACCTCGTGATCCGCCCATCTCGGCCTCCCAAAGTGCTGGGATTACAGGCTTGAGCCACCGCGCCCGGCCATATATATATATTTCTTTTAGTTACTTGTAGAGATGACGTCTTACTGTGTTGCCCAGGCTGGTCTTAAATTCCTGGGCTCAAGTGGTTCTCCTATCTTGGCCTTCCAAAGTGCTGGGATTACAGGTTTGAGCCACCGCAACTGGCCTTTTTTTCTTTTTCCTCAAATATTTTTATATATATTTTTTTTTTTTGAGATGGAGTCTCACTCTGTCGCCCAGGCTGGAATGCAGTGGCCGGATCTCAGCTCACTGCAAGCTCCACCTCCCAGGTCTACGCCATTCTCCTGCCTCAGCCTCCCGAGTAGCTGGGACTACAGGCGCCCGCCACCTTGCCCGGCTAGTTTTTTGTATTTTTTAGTAGAGACGGGGTTTCACCGTGTTAACCAGGATGGTCTCGATCTCCTGACCTTGTGATCCGCCCGTCTCGGCCTCCCAAAGTGCTGGGATTACAGGCTTGAGCCACCGCGCCCGGCCATGTCAATTTAATTCTTAAGCCTAGCCAGAGACCCTAACAGGAAAGGGAAATTTTGCCTCCTCCAGAGCCCCCGCCTAGCCTTCCTTTTGCCATGTCCCTTCCTAGGGAACAAGGAATCCACAAGGCCTGTGGTTTAGACCATAACCCAGATACCCAGAACCCCAGAATTGCCTGCCCACGTGGCTCCAAGCCCACTTGCAGGGCCTACATGGGTCTTCCAGGTAATTTCCCATTTAAGGTCAACTGTGCCATATAATATAACAATTAGCGGGGTGGTATTTTAATCATATTCATGAGTTCCAGGATAAGAACTCTCAGGTGGGGGGATTTTCAAATTTTGCCTACCACAAGAATAAAATTCTAGAAATAACCAATATGTGAAGCTGGTATGAAATTCCAAAAGTACAAAAGGTGATATAGCAAAAGAGTCTCCAGCTTTTATCTCTTCTCCCCATCACCCAGTTTACCTCACCATGGATGGTCACTGTTAGTGGTCCTTCAACCACCATGTTACACAAATACATCATGCTTTTTTTTAATCTTAATACTATATCTTGCAAATCATTTCATAGCTGTATCATAACTTATTAGCTATCCATGGGTATTTAGGTTATTTAGAATATTTTTCTTTTACAAAAAAAAAAGTGCTGCAATTAAAACCCTTTTAGACCCAGTCTCCATGCATGCCACTGGGGGACCTGGAGATTGATCCACCTTGCTTTCCACCCACCAGTGCCCATGCACACCTTCCAGAGGCCTATGGACAGGCTCCTTCTGCTCACTGCCACCACCTGCACCTACTGTCTAGAGGCCTGGGGATAGTCCTACCCTACCCACCGCCACCAGCACGTGCATGTACCATCCAGGATGGACCCACCCTAACTGTCATCAGTACCTCCATGTCCTGGAGACTTGCCCACCAAGCCCACCACTGCCACTGCTGGCATGTGCATGCACTGTATGAGGGTCCAAGGGTTGTCCTCCAGCAACACTGTAACCACCCACTGGGTTTACCTTGCCTGCTGCCTAGACAGAGCCAATTTATCAAGACAGAAGGATTGCAATAGACAAAGAGTTATTCATACCGAGCTGGCTGTACAGAAGTCCAGAGTTTTCTTATTATATTATTCACATCAGTCTTCCTGAGCATTCAGGGATCAGTTTTTTTGTTTGTTTTTGTTTTGTTTTGTTTTGCTTTGCTTTTGAGATAGAGTCTCGCTCTATGGCCCAGGCTGGAGTGCAGTGGCGTGATCTCAGTTCACTGCAAGCTCCACCTCCCGGGTTCATGCCATTCTCCTGCCTCATCAGCCTCCCGAGTAGCTCGGCCTACAGGCGCCCACTACCATGCCTGGCTAATTTTTTTGTATTTTTAGTAGAGATGGGGTTTCACCGTGTTAGCTAGGATGGTCTCGATCTCCTGACCTCGTGATCCACCCACCTTGGCCTCCCAAAGTGCTGGGATTACAGGCGTGAGCCACCACGCCCGGCAGGTATCAGAGTTTTTAAGAATAGTTTGGTAAGTAGGGGGGCAGTGAGTTGGGAGTTCTGATTGGTCGGGTAGGAGATAAAATCACAGATAGCTGAAGCTATCCTCTTGCACTGAGTCAGTTCCTGAGTGGGGGCCACAAGACCAGATGACCCAGTTTATCGATCTGGATGGTGCCAGCTGATCCAGTGAGGACAAGGTCTGCAAAATATCTCAAGCCCTGATTTTAGGTTTTACAATCATTATATTATCCCTAGGAGCAACTGGGGAGGTTTAGAATCTTGCAGTATCCAGCTGCATGACTCCTAAACTATAATTTCTAATCTTGTCACTAATTGGTCAGTCCTGCATAGGCAATCTAGTCCCCAGGCAGGAAGGGGGTTTGTTTGGAAAGGGCTGTTATCATCTATGTTTCAACTATAAACTATAAATTAAGTTCCTCCCGAAGTTAGTTTGGCCTATGCCCAAGAATGAACAAGGACAGCTGGGAGGTTAGAAGCAAGATGGAGTTGGTTAGGTCAGATCGCTTTCACCATCTCAGTTATAATTTTGCAATGATAGTTTCAATCCTGTCACACCAATGCCATGCACACTGTCCAGGGGCCCAAGGACCTACCTGCCTAGCCTACCACTGCCACCACCAGCACCTGAGCATGCCACCTGGAGGCTCAAGGACCAGCCCACCCAGACCAGCCACCACTGGTATCTGTGTACGCTACCCAGGCTGTGAAGACTGGCACATCTGACTCACTGCCACCATTACTGGTGCCTGAGGAGTGGCCTGCCTAGTGTCCCCAATCCCAACAAAGCCTTGCCCCAGTGTCTACTAACAAATGCACCCTAAGCCAATGAAGAACTCACAGTTATCACTGATGCTGATTACAGCCAAAGAAGTAATTAATGAAGACTACATTAATATGCCTACCCGGAAGCAAAGCCAAAGCACCCTTCCCAACCAACACCATTATACATGTATAGGAAAAAAGACTTTCCCTATGAAAGTCAATAGATAAAATTGTAAGAAGTAACACTAGATGTGCAGCAATCACCATAAGGACACCAGAAAACATGGAAAGGAAAGGAAACATAACACCTCCAAAAGAATACAACAATCTCCAGTAACAGATCCCAAAGAAAACTTATAACATGTCTAACAAATAATTCAAAATGATGATTTTAAAGGAATCCAGCAAGTTGCAAGAGAATGCAAATAAACAATACAAAGAAATCAAGAAACAATTTATGAGCTGAATGAGGAATTCAACAGGGAGATAGATATCATAAAAAAGAACCAGAAATCCTAAAGTTGAAGAATTCAATGAATTAAATAAAAAATAAAATCAAGAGCTTCAATAATAGACTAGAGCAAACAGAAAAAAAAATTGGACTTGATAAGAGATCTTTTAAAATAACTCATTCAGACAAAAAAAAAAAAAGAGAAAGCAAGAGAGAGAAAAGAATGAAAGCTATGTGATATATGGGAATACTATAAATCATGAAAAGATTCAAGTTTTAGGAGTTTCAGAAGGAGAAGAGATAGACAAACTCATAGAAAACCTGTTTAACGAAATAATAGCTGAAAACATCTCAAGTCTTGCAAGAAATGTGGACATCCACATACAGGAAGCTCAAAGATCTCTAAATAGGTTCAACCCAAAAAGATGTTTTTCCAATGCCTGTTATAATCAAACTGTCAAAAATCAAAGATGAAGAGATAACTCTGAAAACCACTAGAGAAAAGCATCAAGTCACATAAGTCAGATATAAGGGAATTTTCATCAGACTAACAGTGGATTTCTCAGCTGAAACCTTATAGGTTAGGAGACAATGGGATGCTATATTCAAATAAAAGAGGAAAAAAACCCTGCCAACTAAGAATACTATCCCTAGAAAAACTACTCTTCAAAAAGAAAGAGAAAAAGTCTTTCCCAGGCAAGCAAAAACTGAGGGAATTTATCACCACTACAGACCTTAAAAGAAATGCTTAAGGAAGTTCTACATTTGGAAGCAAAAGGACATCTTCTACTATCATGAAAACACATGAAAGTATAAAGCTCACTGAGCGACCAGATGTGAAAGAAAACAAAGAAGAAAGAGGACTCAAACATATTCACTACAGAAATCCACCAATTGTAAAGCTGAACAATAAAAGAGGAAGTAGAGAACAAAGAATATACCAAACAATCAGAAAACAATCAACAAAATGTCAGGAGTAAGTCCTCATCTATAGATAACAATCTTGAATGTAAATGGCTTAAATTCCCCAATTAAAAGATACAGATTGGCTGAATGAATTAAAAAAACAATACCCAGCCAGATGCAGTGGCTCACACCTGTAATCCCAGCACTTTCAGAGGCCGAGGCAGATGGATCATTTGAGGTCAGGAGTTCGAGGCCAGCCTGGCCAACATGGTGAAACACCGTCTGTACTGAAAATCCAAAAATTATCCATATGTGGGGGTGCACATCTGTAATCCCAGCTAATCGGGAGGCTGAGGCATGAGAATCACTTAAACCTGGGAGACAGAGGTTGCAGTGAACCTAGATTGCACTACTGCATTCCAGCCTGGGCGAGAGAGCAAGACTCTGTCTCAAAAAAAAAAAAAAAAAATCAAACCAAACCAAACCAAATGAAACCAAACAAACAAGACCTAACTATATGCTGCCTACAAGAAGCTCATTTAACCTGTAAGGACACACATAGACTGAAGGGATGGAACAAATATTCCACACAAATGGAAACCAAAAACACACAGGAGGAGCTATACTTCTATTAGAAAATATAAGGCTGGACGCAGTGGCTCATGCTTATAATCCCAATAATTTAGGAGGCCAAGGCAGGAGGACTGCTTGAGCTCAGGAGTTGGAGACCAGCCTGGGCAACACAGGGAAATCCCGTCTCGACAAAAAATAAGAAAATTAGCTGGGCAAGGTGTCACATGCCTGTGGTCCCATCTACTCAGTAGGCTGAGGTGGGAAGATTGCTTGGGCCCAGGAGGTCAAGACTTCAGTAAGCCATAATCATGCCATGGTTTTTGCAAAACCATGAAAATAACCTTATAGATTCTCATTTAGAAGTTTTGTTTTCATATTTAGGTCTTTAATCCCTTTGTTTTTGGGGAAGGGTATAAGGTAGTACATATTGTTTTCCCCATAGAACTTGCCGTATCTGTCAAAAATCAAGTTCCCATGTAAACATGGACCTGTTTCCGGGCTCTTTATTCTCATCAGAGATCCTTTGACTGACCTCTACTGGCACCAGCCACGCACTGCTTTAACTGGTATACCTTTAAAATATTATTTGATATTGTTAGGACAAGTTCATGCCTCTTCCTCTAGTTCTTCTTCAAAATTATCTTGCTTTTTCTTAAAAGTAATCTTTCTCTTCCCATGTAACACATTTTGGGGTGTTACAGAAGGTCTACTGAGTTGGGAGTCCAGGCATCTGCCCTGTTCTAATGGCAGCTGCCCCTAACCAGCTGTGGCTGAGGAGCTCATATCTCTCTGAGCTCGGCTTCCTTTTCCATGGAACAAGAAATCTGAAAATCACCTCTATTTTTCCTCTCCAATCCCAACAGCCTATAATTTTAGTATACAGACATTAAACTTAACAGATAAGGAAGGGAATTGAATAGAGATACTTCAGCATTGCAGATTATAGGAAACAGAACTTCCACCACATAAATAGTAATGTTTAGGAATTCATAAAAGAGTTTAAAAGTTCTCTTCATTATTTTATGTTGAAGGTTAGGCTAGAATCATCACCAGAGTATTCATGGGATTTTGGGGGTCCTCTAAAATGAAACTATGTCTTGCCATAAGAGTTTTACTTCCTGTATGAGTTAAACCACAATTTTAGAGACAATCTTACACAAATACAGAGGAGTTTCCAATCAGAAAATTTTGTACGGGAGGATTTAGAAAAAATGAAAACTTCTGATGAAACCCATTTTAAGTCTTCGCATGGAACCAAAATTCCAATATTACTTCACCAGCAATCACTAGATGATGAACTCTGATGTGACTGACCTCCACTAATTCATTTACAGCTCTGCTTTTTCTTCTTTGTGATCAAAGGCAGGAATTAGAAAAATGCTTGACTAGAGCTAAGGATACTGCTCTTATTTTGAAGCAGGGGAAGTCTAAATGGGCTTTGTAGGGAACCCCCAGCTTTGGCAACATTGAATGAATTACAGAAAGAAAACGGGATTTCCCCTAACTCTCTCCTCCTGGAACCCTCATTCTATGAATCTCCACATCTGAGCTAACTTCAATCAAGATGGGTACTTTTCACTGACCTCTAATGAGATCAGTGTAAGAAGCATGCCCATGTATTTCAGAATATTGTTTTACCTCAGACAAGTGAAATTAAAAGTCTGCAATTCACCAAAAATATTTTACCCTTAGCATAATATATGGTATGTTTCTGTTTTCCTCTTCAGAAGTAGACTTAGGAAGCAAAATTGCCCATTTAATCCAACATGTATACTTTAGTCTGCAAATATATAAACTAAAAAAGATTTACCTTAATTAAATTTAACAATATTTTGTATAAAGCTTTTGTGTTTAAAAAGCATTTTCATAGATACTATTTCATTTTACCTTCATAATCATCCTGTATGATAAATGGAGACAATATTATTATGGTAAGAAATGTGTTAGAGATAAGAAAAAGTTCTGAGAAATTAGATGATTTCTCAACATCACCAAGGATGAGACACAAGACTTAGGTCAGCTTCCAGTCACAACTCACGAAGATCCCTTGAAAACTACGGTTGATTTTTGTCAATCTGCATAAAAGTGACAAGTAACTCCACTCAACCCTCATGAAACAAATTAAATACCTGCATGTTCGGTACAAGAGAAAGCAAAGAAGTCATAAGGGACATCTGCAGTACATTAACTGCCTTTCAAGATGACTTCGTATTTTTTACTGTATAATAACATGTGACTAGTATGTCCTCTGGTTCATTTATATTCCTATTCATAATTAGCAAGAAATGGAAACGTATGAAGGTAAAGAAAAAAATATATCTCTAAATGGAAAAGAAAAAAATTTAAGTTTCAAATGCTTATTTTTAAGTCAATAACACAGAAGAAACCTGATCATCAATACTATCCATGAAGCTATCAGAAAAGACTTTGCCATTAAGGATTTTAGTGTTTTAGAGCTGATCTATAATTGAAAATTTGTTCATTTCGTTAATCTGAAGATTCGAGGATATGCAGAAAGCAATAACTTCATTGTACAGAAAGTATACATTTCAAGCCAGTGAGTTTAGAATTACTTTCAAGACCAATTAAAAGAACTGACTAATCCATCCTAAAAATGGACTTAATACTGATCAATGTACACGACTGTTCTAATACTCAGTTATAACACTTCTTCATATTTCTTTTGTGTTAATATTCATCATTGCTATAGAACAGATGGTATAAGCCTCAGCTCTATCACAAAATCTTTCATTAACAAAGTTTTTCTCCATTGAGTCATGGGAAAAAAAGAACAAAAACGTCTGAAAATAGGGAAGAAAAAACCCAATGAAGAATAACACATCTCTTGTTAAATAGTAGAAATTCTGTACCATCTGCTACCTTGTTCCGTCATACTTTACAGCTGTCACTGTGCCTAGGGAGGACATGCCATGTAAACTAATTTGCTTCCACCTCCACAATTCAAATCAGAGCAAAAAACTGAACAATATTTTACTGGTAAACAGTAAACAATATTTTACTGGTAAACCAGTAAATATTTTACGAAGAATATTTTACTGGTAAAACAATATTTTACTGGTAAACCAGTAAATATTTTACAGAACAATATTTTACTGGTAAACCAGTAAAATATCAAATTAAATCAAGTAAAATCTTGAAGAGATACTATTCTTGAAACACAATTACAAATGTTCAATTAGTTTCTACCTATCATTGCTCTTGAGAAAAAAACACAATAATCCATAATCAGTTATTTAAAAATAATTTTTAAAATCGGATCCAGTGTCATGTGGAAAAATGATCTGTGATGCTTTTTAAAAGATCCGAGTTTTTCATATATTATGAAGGATTAACAAAATACAAAAGCATTAAGTAAAAGTAATGTGAAATTCACAAAATAAAGCATAAAGGAGCACTTCTGTGTTAAAATAATGTAATTCTCCCTGCACACTTCTGTCCACATGAGCCAACAAACATCAAGAATACACACTTTACAGTATTTACCTGTTTTAAGACATTCAAGTCAATTCAGATGGCAAAAGTAGAATTCAATCACTAGTGAAATGTTTTAAAAATATATATTAAACCAAAAAAATGTTTTTACAAGATAAAAAATAATCTTCCACAATGTAATTAATTGTAGATCATTGAAATTTTAACTCTTTAGATGATTTCAGTTCAGTTTTTTGGTTTCAAGATCTAGAGACAGTCAAACAAAAGCACAGGCAGAATCTCTATCTGTTTTTACGTTTCTCTTTCTTGCTTCGACTACTTGTTGCACTGTTTAAAGATGATGATGAAGGTGCTCTTGCATGACCTGTGGCCTTTAGATGGTCAAAAAGTTTATTCCGGGATGGAAATTCACTATGGCAGGTTGTACAGCTGATAAGAACATCACTCTGAGAAGGGCAAAAAATCATAAATAAAAGTAAGCATCATCACTTAAAAGTAGTGTTTTAGGTTTTAATGTCAAGATTAAGCATTAAACAATTGTAAAATAAAGATGTTTTAACAGAGTGGACAGCTAATAAACAGGTCCAACAAAGGCAGATGTTCTTGGAGGTTAAATCCCACTAATCAACACAATTAACTTTAAGGGTCCTGAGACTTTCAATAGCATGTACCCCATGGACTAGAACGGAGGAAGAGTTTATGCTTCACAATTAATCTCCAGAACTTGACACATGTAATTCTTACCACCAAGGCTTTAGATTGAAAACAGAAAGCAACAGTAACTGTTCTGGTACAGTCGAGCATTTCCAATGTGCTTCTTTTTATTTTAATGAAAAAAAAGATACATTATATATACAAATTCTACCTTTATCAAACAAAACTGTTGATGGATCCACGTCTTTGCAGGTTCTTTGGGGAATAGCTCACCAAATACACATTTCCATCTTTAGATCACTATATTGCTTAAACAGCAAGATATGCTAAAGAGATACAAATATGATTTTGACCTACCATTGCCTGTGGTTCAGCAGGTACTTTGACAGGTTTTTTCATATCTTTGGTTTTCTTTCCTTTGGGTTTAGGAACACTGAAAACAAATAATTCAGCATAATAAAAAAAAAAAACATACTCCTTTTAATCATCATTATTTGAGTGCTCTAAAGAACACTCAAAAAAGTGAAATGCACTTTAAAGGTTAATTCATTAATTTTAAAGGCAATTTAAATAATCTTTACATTCAAATGAACAGCTTTAAAAAGCAACTTTGGAAATCAAATTGAATATCAAATTTGGCATAAAAATTAAGGAATTTACTTAAAACAGTTGAAACAAAGTTAAAACAAGGTTCTTAAAATATTTCTGAATGTTTTATACAGTGTTTTCATAAAAAGCAAAGCACTGCCACGCGCAGTGGCTCACACCTGTAATCCCAGCACTTTGGGAGGCCAAGGCGGGGAGATCACTTGAGGTCAGGAGCTTGAGACCGGCTTGGCCAACATGGTGAAACCTCCGTCTCTACTAAAAACACAAAAAATTAGCTGGGCGTGGTGGCAGGCACCTGTAATCCCAGTTCCTCGGAAGGAGGAGCAGGAGAATCACTTGAACCCAGGAGGCAGAGACTGCAGTGAGCCAAGATTGTACCACTGCATTCTAGCCTGGGTGACAGAGCAAGACTCTGTTTCAGAAAAAAAAAAAAGCACAAAGCACTCAATACTCCATTTAAAGAAGCAAACCATCTTCATAACCAACCAATAGTAATCATAAATGATCTGACACGAAGTGTGGTTCCCCAAAAACATTAACTTCTTTTTTTTGTTTGTTTTTTTGAGATGGAGTCTCACTCTGTTGCCCAGGCTCGAGTGCAGTGGCGTGATCTTGGCTCACTGCAACCTCTGCCTCCCGGGTTCAAGCAATTTTCCTGCCTCAGTCTCCTGAGTAGCTGGGACTACAGGCACGTGCCACCACATTCAGCTAATTTTTGTATTTTTTAGTAGAGACAGGGTTTTACCGTATTGGCCAGTATGGTCTCAAACTCCTGACCTCGTGATCCACCACCTCGGCTTCCCAAAGTGCTGGGATTATAGGCGTGAGCCACCGTGCCAGGCCTAATAATAACTTCTTGAACGTGATCCAGTCTAACAAACATTTCAATAGTTGCACAGAGAAATGAGTGAAACAAAGACTCTGTAATACATGTTTCATAAAATTAAATTTGCTCAATGTAAGGAATTTACTGTTATTTAAAAATTATGTCCTTTCTGTTGATCTGATGGTTTTTCCCCACCATATCATTTAGATCAGAAATGATGTCGCTGGGTTCCTCTTATTCTGCCTGAACTCCTGAACATTCCTCTACTCATCTCCTACATGAATTTCGACTGTCCTTAGGCATTTCATACCTTCCCTCATTTGTGCTAACCAAATTCATAGGGTAAAAATCTGGGTCCAACTATACTGTACAGAACAGACAGGATGGGTTATAATGAGTAAGTTATGATAATGCTTCTGGTTTATAGGCATACTATTCTTCAAGCGAGGCCAATGGTCTGTGTTAAGTTAAATGGCCTATGCATTTAAAAGATGCAGATTAGGAGTGTAACATATTGTGTAGGATTCAGCCAGCTTTGAAAACATCAAGAAAAGGATACAATGGCATAAAAGGCAACAAATAATACATACTAATTTTCAAACTATCATCACAGATATGACACTAATATGTCTAACAAATTTAGGATAATATTCCTGGCAAACATCACTTATATTATGAAAGACAGTTACATCTCTGAAACTGATATCTAAGACCTTTATTTTTTAAAAATACTACACACACACACACACACACACACACAATTTTTTTTAAAAACCTGTCTCAGTAGGTGGCCAGTGTCCACACCACTCCAGAGAAGCAGCAGAGGAGTCCAGCATAAAGGCCCTGGATCCAGGGGACAGGAGTAGTGTGGGGAGGGTGGTGGGTGTAATGTATCTATCTTAGCCCTGCCATTCTGCAGCTGTGAAGAAGTCACTTGAATTCTCTGAATCCTTTTCTCACATCAGTGAAATGAGAGAGCTGAACTATATCAGTGGTTGCCCAAGTCTGAGAACCTTCTTCCTCCCCAGACCAATTCTCATGTAGAAGTAACATGGAGGCTGGGCATGGTGGCTCACGCCTGTAATCCCAGCACTTTGGTAGGCCGAGGCAGGCAGATCACAAGGTCAGGAGTTTGAGACCAGCCTGGGTAACATGGTGAAACCCTGTCTCTACTAAAATACAAAAAAAAAGCCAGGCGTGGCGGTGCATGACTGTAGTCCCAGCTACTCGGGAGGCTGAGGCAGGAGAATTGCTTGAACCCAGGAGGCAGAGACTGCAGTGAGTTGAGATCGTGCCACAGTACTCCAGCCTGGGTGACAGAGCAAGACTCTATCTCGGAAAAAAAAAAAAAGTAGTAACATGGAAAAGAAGTGAAAAATTTTAGTTTTAGATGAAGAAGGGGTTCAGAGGCCCACAGCCCCACCTCTTGGCCCACTCTTGCGCCCATCCCACAGGACACACAGGCTCCGTGGAGCCAGATGATCTGGGTGCCTTCAAGTAGTCAGACAGATGGAATGAAGTGTCAGCCTTTCTACTCAACAGCTTTTGTCTTTGGACAATTAACCTGAAATTCAGTTTCCCCATTAGCAGAAAGGGAACAAACACCTGGTGTCAGAGTGAAATAAATATGAATTTCCCCTTCTAGGCTTCTACTCTCCAAAGTTCTTCAAAGCTTCAACATGACCAGTTTGTGTAGTTCTTTATATACTTTCTTCTATAGCCAGAGCCATATCGTGGGCCTCAGGCACATCTGTTTCCTCCTTCCTTAAACCCCTAAGTGCCTTAAACCCCAAAGTACACACACTCCCCCACCCCATCACTGTTGCTCCAGTGTTAGCATTTTTACCTCATGCTCCCACTTTGCTCTGTCACTTTAATTCTTTTCAGGGTTCTGTAATGACAGAAACCTGAAGCTCCTCACTATCAGATCTTTCCTCAAGAAATAAGAAATGATTCTCTGTTCTAGAGGAACCGAGGAGGATGGGGAAAAGAAAGTCAGACAAGAGGAGGAAGGAGAGGACAGGACAGGCTACCTCCCTTGAGTGAGACCTCCTCCTAGGCCACACCATGGCCTTGTGCAGCACCAAGAGTCCAGGGCTCCTCTAAGCAGGAAAGGCCCCAGCTGCTGCCATGCATCCTCACAACATGGTGGGGCCCAACACAAGCTGCTGTCATGAGCATGGAGATTTGGTTAGTAACACTCCAGGGACGCAGCAGGAGTCTTGTTCTCATGTGAGTGTCAAGGGTTAATGATCCACGACAAAATCAGCACCACAGCAGGATAAGGGAAACAAGAACTGGATCAAAGTGACATCTTTCTGATTTTGGCCATGCTGCTGAGATGTGTGTGGGCACATTCCTCTAGCATCCTCTTCTCAATGCTCTTCATCTGTATACATATGTGTGTGTATCTACGTGCAGATATGTACAGATACATCTAAATTACTCGGTCAGTCATGGGAAAGAAGATTTTATTTGATATATGAAAAGCTATATCCTTACTATCAATATTCGGTAATTTACAAATGATATGCAACTTTGACTTACCTTTTAGTTTCACTTTTTGGATCATCACATGGTTTAATGATCTCTGTGACACTGACATTTTCCTGGGGACTATCTTCCAATTCTTTGGTACTGTCTTGATTTAAGTTAGTATCTTCTGGATCAAGCTTTACTCCTTCTCCAGTTCCATTTACATTGAAATTGTCATCATAATTCTAGGTAATAAAACGTATGTGCCATTACAAAATAAATTTACTACTACTACTTTTTTATGTTATGTTGCCAAATAGTTATATACTTTCGGGAAATAAAAAGGGGAAGCAGGTAAGTTAAGAACATGGATGCTCATTGCAGAGATAGTAAATTAGCGGAAATCTGAAAAAAATCCAAATGTTCAAAAAGTGAAAGGCTGAATATATGAAGAAAAATTCTCAAGTGCTTAAGTATCATGTTTCCAAAGATATTCAATTATGTGAAAAAATACAACATATTAGCAAAAGCAGAAGAGAGAAAATTGTAATCACAATTTAATTCTTTATTAAGTAATCTCTACAGGTAAAATTGAGGATGATATTTTTCCATATTTCCAAATGATAAGCAATGGGCAACTATTTTTCTACAGTCACAAACAACGGCAACAACAAACAGGCATTATAGAAGAAAGACACCGGGCAAACCTATCCTAAGTGTACCTGTCTGTTTTCAAGCAAAATTTTGGCACATTTGTGCTCGCTCTCTCCACCTCTTCTCTCTCCCAACACACACTTTTTCCCCCAAACCATCTGAAAGTGAGCTTGCAGGCAGATATGAATCTTTGCCAGGTACATCCTAAGAATCAGAACATTCTCTGGCACAATACGCACGCTCAAGAATCTAATGCTGATATTATCTGTTACACAACCCACATTCAAATTTACCAATTAATCCTTTTCCCCTATTGGGACATACAGGATAGGGGGTGTAATCAGGGATCACATGTTGCATTTAGTTGTCAGGTATCTTTAATGTCCTTTATTTTAGAACAGTTCCCCCACTTTTTTGTTTTGTCTTTCATGGTGTTGACAATTTGATGTTTTGTAGAGTGTCCCATAATTTGGCTTTGTTTGGTTGTTTCCAAATGATCAGATTCAGGTTAAACATTTCTAGCATAATACTATAATCCCAGGAGGCAAAATGCGTTTGTCACATTTTTCAGTGATATTAATAAGTTTGATCATTTGGTTGGGGTGGTATTGCCAGATTTTTCAACTATAAAGTACATTTTCCCTTTTTTAATTAATAAGTAATCTTTAGAGCATGATGCTGAGACTATGTAAATATCCTGTCCCCATAACCATTTACTGAATATACTTGGCATCTATTGACGATTCTTGCCTGAAACATTTATATACTGGTGGATGTAGAAGAGTGATTTTCTCCCTCTATTACTTCTGTCATTTGCACTTGTACTAATTAATATTCTCCTGTAATAATAAAGCTTTCCCATTTCCTTTCTCCAACTCCCACTCTTTTTTTTTGAGACAGAGTCTTGCTCTGTTGCCCAGGCTGGAGTGCAGTGGCAGGATCTCAGCTCACTGCAACCTCAGCCTCCAGGGTTCCAACGATTCTCCTGCCTCAGGCTCCACAGCTGGGATTACAGGCGCGTGGCACCATGTCCAGCTAATTTTTGTGTTTTTAGTAGAGATGGGGTTTCACTATGTTAACCAAGCTGATCTCGAACTCCTGACTTTGTGAACCACCCGCCTTTGCCTCCCAAAGTGCTGGGATTACAGGTGTGAGCCACCACGCCTGGCCAACTCTCACTCTTTTAAAAGTCAATATAGATACATAAATTTATTTTTAACAAATGCAATGTATGAAGATCTATTACCTTTATTCCTTTTGATGACTCAAATTTTCCCAAATTGGCAGGCCCCGCAAGCTGGATCTTGAGTATTTCTAATGTATCCCTATCAGTTTTTGAGCACTTCCTTAGTTTCTAGTATAAGATGCTCTAGGCTCATGTTCCACTTTCCCAGTCTCAGCCCTGAAATCAGCTACTTCTCCAAAGATGAAGCCTGTTTCCTTTTCATAGAAAAGGAAACTTAAAAACCAATACGTGTGCACTAGGTGTGCTCAATGCTAGGAGTGTCATTGCTTCTAGGTCCTCACAATGCACACTGCTCACACACTTACTTTCTTTAAATGATGGGCTCACACCAACATCTCCACTTCAATCCAACTCCACAGTATTCTTCTTCTCTTTCTCTCTATGTTTGTACTTCCCTCTTCCCACAAAAAGAATATGGTTCCCAGTAACAATTTATTCATTTAATTCCTTTTTTTTGGGGGGGTCAAGGGTCAAATAATTTAATTTTTTTGAGATGTCAATACAACCTACATTGTGAACAAATTCAATTTCTATAAAAATCCCAATAGCACAGGATTTTTTTACAGACCTATTGTTTAAAAATTTTAAATTTGATTATGAACTATAACTAGCCAAGCACTCATGAAAAAGAGGAGGCATTATACTTCCTGATTTCAAAACATATTAAAATCTACAATAACAAAAACAATGTGGTACTGACACAAAGACAGATAAACAGATAACAGAACAGAATAGAGCACAGAAATGAACTCTTCTGTACATGATTAAATAATCTTCCACAAAGTTGCCATGAGCACACAATAGAGAAAAGATAATCACTTCAAAAAAAAATGTTGAAAACTACATATCTACACTGATAAAGCTGCATCCTCTCCTTGAATCACATACAAAAAAAATTTTAAATAAAATACTTACACATAAGAAATAACTAACAAATCTCTTAGAAAAAATATAGGGGAAAGAAATGACATGGGTCTTGGCATCATTTTCTTAGACACAACATTAAATATAGATCAACAAAGAACAGAAAAATTTAACTACATAATACTTCAAATTTTCTGCATATCAAAAAAAAAATTCAATAGTGACAATGCCTCCTATGAAATTGGTGAAAATATTATTCATTTACTTTCAAAAATACCACACCAATACCACCCAAAAAATACCAAATTCAGGACTTACTTTTTTGGCAGTTAATTTTATCTTTCAACTATATCCCATGGAACGTATTCAGTCAGAGTACTATGTTTGAGTTACCTGAATTAAATTTTCTTTCCTGTCAGTCAGGGTCATTTGTTTCTATTTACATTCAGTTTTAATTTGGGAGTGTTTTCCTGTACAATCCTTGTTGTTTACGGAATTTTTCTGGCCATACGGAAAACTTTCCCAATCTCAAGTTTCAAGATACTCATTATTTGCTGCCATCTGCTCTTAAATCTATCAGTACACGTCTCCACACTGCCCTTCCCTTCAAAAGATCTTAGAAAATATCAGGAAAAGTGCTACATCAAGCTAGGTCTGAACTTGCTACAATTAGGAATCATAAACGAGGAATGCTATTAAAGGAATATAGCTTTTGTGAGAAACAATGGGGTGTTCATTTGAAGCATTTTCACCAGTAAGAAAATACTAATATATGTGTTTATGGTTGCAATCAATAGAATCTATGCTCCATTAATCAAGGTAATACAGGCTCAGGTTAAACATAAATCTCTCTTCATTTATTTTTTCCTTACTGTAGTGGTACTGACATACACAAACGTTAAACATAAATCTCTCTCCATTTATTTTTTCCTTACTGTAGTGGTACTGACATACACAAACGAAAGAGAAAGTGTTCCAAACTAATAATTATAAGGTGTTTGGATGGATGATGGTAGGCATCAATTTATAAAAAGAACACATATTTGCTATGTGGTTTTATAACTGAAGCAAAAAGTTCCAAATTACAATTTTAAGTGATTAACTCGTGTCATGTATCATTTTTGGAATAGGAAACTGATTTTTAAAAGACTATCAAATATATTATTATAACCATTTGGATAAATAAGCCAAATCTAAAGTTTTATTAAAAAGCATTAATGCGTTTTATTAAAAATATTTAATACTTAATGTAAGTTAATATAACTAGATTATACTAAAATGGCATAAAACCAAATATCCATATTTTTATAGGTGTAACAACATAATATCATTTTATTTAAAAATAGTCCTTAAGATAATGAATTTGGACTTCAGCTGTGAAATATTTAAATTACTTAAAACTTCTGAAAAACAGAAACATTTTTTCAAGACTCATAATCATTACAAGTTTCTAACCAAATGTTCCTTTTGCAATGTTTATGTTGCTTGCAGAAATAAACTTAGATAAAAAAATGACCAATCCCAGATTTTCCTATTTCAAGACTTTAATTGTTATCTTGACTTAAAAGCCCTTCTGTGAGACGTATTCATATTTTTAATACTGAAAATTCAGCTAATTCATAACAGGGGAATTCTACATGCATACCTGTTAAACACACTGGCAGTCATAATTAAGTTAGTTATTACATACATACAAGGGAGGGAAGCACTAAAAAAGGAAAATATTTCCAATTCCTTTTAATGAAGCTTACAACCAACATAAAATTATGAAGTATAAGTCTCTCTCCTTAATACAGATGACACTGAATAAATAAGATCGCTGCGACTTTACAGTTGGCATTTAATATTAACAAAACCTTTCTAACATACCTGTGCTGGTTTCTGTTTCTTTTTCTTCTGTTTTTTAGAAAGCCTAAGAGCAAATATAAATCGAAATGTCAAATACTTGACTCTGTGAAGATTAAGTGGAAAAAAAAAAACAGTTGAAACACTAGTGATAAAGTAGTAAAATAGAAGTAAAAGATTAAAAATATTTAATATCATAAAGCATTAAAAGGAAAATAAAGTATTCACATTGTCATTTTAGAGAATAACAAAAGTCTGTAGTTCAATGGATAGTAATTAGCATATCAATTGCCATGTATAAAAACTGCTTTTAATATAGCGATAATATGTTCTATAAATATTATAGTTGACATTCTGTTTGTATCCACTTCAACACTATAAAGTTCCATGAACTGGAAACTATGGAGACAATATTAGCATAACTGAGTAACTTTCTTGGGATAAAACAGACTTTAAGGCCGGGCGCGGTAGCTGACGCCTGTAACCCCAGCACTCTGGGAGGCCGAGGTAGGTGGATCACCTGAGATCAGGAGTTCAAGACGAGCCTGGCCAACGTGGTGAAACCCCGTCTCAACTAAAAATACAAAAATTAGCTGGGCGTACTGGTGTGTGCCTGTAGTCCCAGCTACTTGGGAGGCTGAGGGAGGAGAATCACTTGAACCCACGAGTTGGAGGTTGCACTGAGCTGAGATTGGGCCACTGTACTCCAGCCTGGGCGACAGAGCAATTCTACATCTAAAAAAAACAAAAAACAAAAAACAAAACCTTTAAATGCAATCTCTGAATGTGATAAGTATTTCTAGTGACATTTAATATTTAGAAGTACTTTTGTTTTGGTGCATCTTCCATTTCTTCCTCAGAATTGTCATCTAATGGACTTTCATCAATCTGAGGTCTTGAAAAATTTTCTTCCTCCTCCTCCAGCTGTTGTTTTAGCAAGGCCACCATTTCCCGATGCTTCTTTGACTTCTCGTGATTCTTCATGCTGAAAGAGCAATCTGACATGAGCAGCTGCACTAAAATTAGTTCAGGTGTCCAGATAATGTTGCTGGATAACTGCAACCAAGATAAAATTTGCTTTTTTCCCCACTAAGCAAAACGTTTATGATTTTTATTTACTTTAAATTTTTTTCTTTTTTTTATTTGTTCATGATTTTATACAGAGAAACAGAACGTGTCAGGATTCCTCTGGTAGTAAGCACACTGGAAGCTCGTGGCCATGCTCTTTCTTCTAGTACCACAGCTTCCCCTGTCTTTCTCTGTCCTTTTATCTACATACATTTTCTTCCTTTCTGGGGATGGGGGAATGTTGGCAGGGGGAGGTTTGGCTAAATTCTCTATTTATTATTTTGATTTTTCAGTTCTTAAAGCTTCCTTCATTGTTTCCTTTTAATTGCTAAGTATTTGCTAAGTGTTTTTACATTCCAGGCCATCCCACAGACTTGGAGGGATCACTGGGAAATTAGAAAACACACATTCTAATGTTAAAAGGAAGAGGCCCCTGGACTAGAGAAATGGTGGTGGGAGGGCTTGAAATACAAGAGCAGTTTACTGCTTCTTGCTTTTTCACCAGCTGCTTTTCACCTTCTCAGGAGAGGTCTCCTTCCTCACTCTCACCACCGTAATGTAAGTTTAGACACATCTCTACCCCTCTGTTCAAAACCCTGCTGGCAATGTCTGACTTAGCACACCTACAGGCAGCTAACAAGCATTCCACAAAACAGAGTTGACAACATAAGCTACAAGAGTTATATCAACTAAAAAGGAGGAACCTTTGCCAACTATCTACTTCCTCTCATCTGTTTAGGCTTTTGGTATTATAGTTTTAGTTGCTATTTTTCTTTCCCACTAAAATTCTCCCTGAGACCAAGCTGCCCTGGAGATAGATACTGGGAGATCTTGTGTCTGAAAGTAAGTCCTCCAAAAAAGGCACATGTCAAAAGGACACAAAAACTGGCTTGAAGGAATGCTCACTAACCAATTCTGGAAAAATTTGAGCAAGAAAAGGTCGGTAATGAATTATACAACACTGAAAAAAATTCATAAATTCAAACTGATAACAGACACATTTTTCATGGATAAAAGGGAAGGCTCCAGTTTACAGCAAAAGGCCAAGTACTAACAGATAAAAACTGGAGGGGGCACTGGCACTGGAAAAGCATCATTTTGCAACCATCATAAAAAAGACTGATGTGGCCGGGCGTGGTGGCTCACGCCTGTAGTCGCAGCACTTTGGGAGGCTGAGGTGAGATCACGAGGTCAGGAGATCAAGACCATCCTGGCTAACATGGTGAAACCCTGTCTCTACTGAAAATACGAAAAATTAGCCGGGCGTGCTGGCGGGCGCCTGTAGTCCCAGCTACTCAGGAGGCTAAGGCAGGAGAATGGCGTGAACCTGGGAGGTGGAGCTTGCAGTGAGCCAAGATCGTGCCACTGCACTCCAGTCCGGGCGACAGAGAGAGACTCCGCTTCAAAAAAAAAATACTGATGCAAGCTAAAACTATCAACAGATGCCAAAGTTATAAGGAAAACTTTTATGAGAAGCACGATATCTGCATAGTTTTAAAGTGTCTCCTCACAGATTAAACATGTTACAAGGGAAAGCTTGTTGTAAGGGAAAAAATACTAACTCTATAGTAAAATTAGTAGTATAGTAGTAAAACTAGATGACACTTTGATTGGGTGATGAAAATTATCATGACAAATGAGGGGCAGAAGGACTTTACATGTCTCCAGCTATGAATCCCTGAGAGCACAACACGCTTGTGCAGCATCCCACCTAGGGCTGCATAACCTGAATCTAATCATGAGGAAATGCACAAACCCAAATGAGAAGAATTCTATGAAAAAAGTATTTTAAAGAAACAGTATACTTCTAAAATGTAAACAGCATAAAAGACAAGACAAGCTATTCCAGATTACGATCTTAGACTGCATTCTGTATTGAAGTGGAGAAAATTCTATATTAATAAACAATTGGCAAAATTGGAATACAGGTAATAAATTAGATAAAAATACCATATCAATGTTAATAATTACTTTTATTTGATCACTGTAGCGTGGTTACATAAGAGAATAACCTTACCCTTTTTTCTTATTTTGAGACAGAGTTTCACTCTTGTTGCCCAGGCTGGAGTGCAATGGCACGATCTTGGCTCACCACAACCTCTGCCTCCCGGGTTCAAGCGATTCTACTGCCTCAGCCTCCTGAGTAGCTGGGATTACAGGCATGTGCCACCATGCCCAGCTAATTTTGTAGTTTTAGTAGAGACGGGGTTTCTCCATATTGATCAAGCTGGTCTCAAACTCTGAACCTCTGGTGATCTGCCCGCCTCAGCCTTCCAAAGTGCTGGGATTACAGGCATGAGCCACTGCGCCCAGCGAGAATAACCTTATTCTTAAGATATAGTGAAGTATTTAGAGTATTTAGAGAACACTATATATGTAAGTTACTTTCAAATTATTCAGAAAAAAACTGTGTGTGTGTGAATGTGTAGAGAGAAAGAGGACATGCAAATGGTGCAAAATGTTAGTAACAGGTCAATCAGACACACTGTATTCGCTTCTTGCAATTTACCTTTAAGTGTGTCATTATTTCCAAATAAAAAAAAATTTTCAAACCTCCTTCATTGTTGACCTTTTTCTTGCTTGTTTCTAATTTTTCTGCCCCTTTCCCCTTCCCTTACTACTCTGTTATTTCTCCCTGAGGTCATATGGTAATACCATTTATGACTCTCATAGCCCCATTCTCATCCTTTGGCCTCCTTTCTCTCTGACTGCCCATTTTGCTTCTTTTCCCTTGCTGATTCTACTCTCATTTTCTCCCATGTTCTTTCCTCCCTCCTTTATAATAATGGTATCCTTTTTAACACTTCTGTCTTCATCATTGTCCCCCTAAGATAAAGTGCTTCCACTTCAGCAAAGATACTCTGGGCCGGACAAGTTTAAAGTCCCTATATTGGCAGCATCAGCCTGCATGTGACAGTGATGCTGGGTCTGACATCAACAATGGAGGGAGATGATTAGACATGGTCTAGACTTTTTGCCCATGTGACTGTCTCTTCTTTGCCAAAACAAGCAACGTTTCTTTCTGGAGACAGTGCATGTGTTTTAAAAGCAGCTCTTATGTAGGAATACTGGGATGAGTGAGAATCAGTACAACAGGTTTAACAGCAGGGACAAATACCTCTTCCTCCCTTGCTGGAAAGGAATCCCCCAAGACAGTATGTGAGGCTAGTTATCAACTGCTACAAGCACATTCTCTTCAGAACGTTCAAAGTGTTACACTTCAACTCAAAAGAAAACACAAGGGCCGGGTGCTGTGGCGCATGCCTGTAATCCCAACACTTCGGGAGGCCGAGGCGAGTGGATCACCCAAGGCCAGGAGTTTGAGACCAGCCTGACCAACATGGTGAGACCCTGTCTCTACTAAAAATGCAAACATTAGCCAGGCACGATGGCCTGCATCTGTAGTCCCAGCTACTCGGGAGCTTGAGGCAAGAGAATCGCTTGAATCCGGGAGGTGGAGGTTGCAGTGAGCTGAGATCATGCCGGTGCACTCCAGCCTGGGCAAGAGTGAGACTCTGTCTCAAAAAAAAAAAAGAAAACACAAGTTCAAAGATACTAAACTTACTCCTTTTAGCTGGATGCAGTGGCTCACACTTGTAACCCCAGCACTTTGAAAGGCTGAGGCAGGTGGAGTGCTTGAGCCCAGGAGTTCAAGACCAACCTGGACAACAGGGCAAAACCCCATCTCCACAGAAAATATTTAGGTTGGTGCAAAAGTAACTGCAGTTTTTGCTACTGAAAGTCATGGCAAAAACCACAGTTACTTTTGTACCAGCCTATTAAAAAAATTAGCTGGCTGTGGTGGCAGGTGCCTGTAGCCCTTGACACGCAGGAGGCTGACATGGGAGGATGATCTGAGTCCAAGAGGTCAAGGCTGCGGTGAGTCATGATTGTGCCACTGCACTCCAGCTTTGGTGACAGAATGAGACCCTGTCTCAAAATAATAAAATAAAATTAAATAAATAAACTTACGCCTTTTCTGTCTTGAACGATTTGTCACATGCTGGGCAGTAGAGGTCATCATAGAGCTCAGCGTCCTCAGCCTCATCACTGTTTTTACCTATAAGAGGGAAGCCTACAGTAAGAAACCTTTCTGATCAGAGCACAAATCTAAAATATGCTGACAAATTTCATCTCTTTGGTAAGGATCTAAACTCGCACATAAATTAGAAATTAAATTTTATTTCTTTACCAAAAAAAAAAAAAAATGCTATCAGGATTTGAGTTAGCTTTTTAAAAGAAGCACCGTACTATAAGGAAAGGCTTCCAAATAAAGCACCTTACCTTTCAAGTTCTTTTCCTAAGTCTACTTAAAAGAAGATTTAAAACATCCTTAAAGTCTTGGATGTGAGCTAAGTTTAAAAAATTAAATCCCACTTTAATAGATCTACCATGAAGCAGTTTTTTCAACAAAGGTCTTTCCTTAGTTTACCTCTTGAGCAAGGTTTGGTCCAAACACATTTACAACTGTGACTTACTCTTAAATACTTAATAAACTTAGTTTATAACATTCCATCACTATAAGACAGATAGGCCATAAGTTAACATATTACATGTAAAGTTTCACATTATAAACTTTTACGTTTTTGGCTTTATTACAACTGAGTAATTACTATCAGTATAGTCCACAAAAACTAAGTGACTAAAAAGCTCAACTGAAATTATTTTCACAAACCCATATTCTATTTTTGAAGAAACAAACAGGTAAACTGTCATTTGGGATTTATTACGGGACCAATAAATATCTCAAGGTATCTCTTCCATGTACATATTGCTTATTTATAAGTGATGTCAGTATGATTCTGAAGGACTATCTCATTGAAATCATAAATGATCAAAATATACCCTATCTAGTGTTAATGTTTAATATACGGTGTTAACTTTCCATTATGGTATTGTAGACTTTCAATATATCGTATATGTGAAATTTTAATTAATCAAATAGTTAACAATACTGGATTTGAAGCAAAAACTCTGGATCTAAAAGGGTCATACGTTCTCAGGCACATCTCATAGTTTCTCAGAGTCCTAGTTTCCACAACGGCAAAATAGAGACAATTCCATGAGCAAAACCTCCATGTAAGGGGGATTGTGTGAGGATCCAGTGAGATCTTGGATGTGAAAGGACGCTATAAATTGTAAAACTCGATGTAAATTAGGCCATCTCACATTTATAGAGTGCTTTTTAATTTTCAAAGTACGTTCACAAGTATTACTTCTGATTCATTAATAAAACACTTCCTAGTCATTTTGAATAAATAAAAGTTTATCATTTTATCATTTGGGCTACTAATCTGAAAAATCACATTTGTAGATAAGGTAAAATTGGGTCAATTTTATAGAGACAGTGGGGAAAATACAGCTATTCTCAAAAATGCCCTATCCTTGCCTTTTAAGGAAGTCAAATACCTGTGCTCTAATGATAGCGGCAAAGAAAACAACATTTTGGAACACGAAGAGGAGCCCCTCTATAAAGTCACAAGGGAGAGGAAGAATTTATACACAACACATAGATTCTCATGCAATATCAGCTTTTCTAGAAATAGTTACTATTAAAACTTGACCTACCACTTAATTTTTTCTTTAATAGTCACACTTGTAAACATGGCCATTTGTCATGTTACACAGCTAGAAGTACACACTGTATAAAAACAACATTACCATCCTCCCCATCTTTGAGTTCATGTTCTTCCATTTCGTTTTCATCCGACCCATCTCCAAACTCCTTCTCGTACCGTGCCTCCATCTCCTGGAGCTCCTTCTCCAAATTCGCCATAGTCATCCAGCTCTGTTCTCTGTACTGCTCCGCCAGTCTGGACACATACAGCACAGTCTCATAGCAACAAGCACGCCTCTGCATGGTTTATACTTACTACTTAGGTTTAAAATCCATTCCCCCTAGAGAGCTTGCTCCCAACCTATCCATGCTTACAAACTTAAAAGCTGTGCTTAGTTAAAACCAAGGCAAAGTCACTTAAACCTGTTACCTGTTACATGGTTGATTTTAATTGCTCCAGCAGTAGATAATAGGTTTTGAAACACGTAACTCAGCAACTTATTAAAAATCTTCAGACGATTTTAAGTCGTGTAGGTAAAGTGTTAATTTTCAAAAGATGAGGGTGGGATGAGTTAGGATTCTTAAGAAGTGAGTAATTTTTAAAAGAATGCTATAATGCTCTGGACAGAATGCTTTTACAGTAACTTTTTAATAACAAAACTTTAGAGGAACTAAAATGAACAGAGTATCTCAGAGTACACTGACCAAAAGGCAGTACTGCACGGTGGCTAAAGCAGGAAAGCGTGGAGTCAGAATTCTCAGGTTCAATTCCTCTACCATTTACTGGCTCTGTGATCTTAGGCCTGTCTGCCTTGTTTCCTTGAAAGAACAAGGAGGATAAGTTACTTCACAGCATTGCTGTGAGGAAGGCACTTAGAACACAGCCTTGCATAGAGGAAGAATAAAATTAACGTTAGTTATTAATTAAAATTATTAAATTTTACAAGAGTCTAAAGGATCTCTCAAATGTAAAGGGTCTCTGAAGGAAAACATGCAATTCAAATAAAAACTTTAGGCCAGGCACTGTAGCTCATGCCTATAATTCCAGCACTTTGGGAGGCTGAGGCGGGCACATCACCCGAGGCCAGGAGTAGGAGACCAGCCTGGCCAACAGGGTGAAACCTCGTCACTACTAAAAACACAAAAATTAGCTGGGTGTGGCGGCATATTAAGCCTGTAATCTCAGCTACTTGGTAGGCCGAGACAGCAGAACCCCTTGAACCTGGAGGCAGAGGTTGCAGTGAGCCGAGATCGTGCCACTGCACTCTAGACTGAGCAACAGAGCGAGACTCTGTCCCAAAAATAATAATAATAATAATAATTTTTATACAGTAGATGAAAAAACACTATTCAATGCCACAATTTTAAAAAGAACAAAAAGCAGGACAAAGCCAGGCTGATGACTGAACCCATCATGAACATGTCAGGTACCGCTGGTGCTGCCTCTGACCCCCACCGATACTGAGAAGAGGGCCCCGCGCATGCTACGCACTTGGCCTGCTTTAGCTTCTGCTGCCGCCTCATCTCTTCGGCTTTCCTTGCCTTCTCTGCATTCTGTTCTTCCACAAGTTTTCGATGAGCCTGCACTCTTTTATCTCTTTTACGAATGAAAGCTACCAGCTGACGGACAAGCTCATTCTTCTCTTTCCTTGCTTTGTCCCGAACCTTTTTGTTTTCTTTTTCCATGGCTCGTTTTTCCCAGCGGTTTGAAGCTTGTCGTGTATCATATTCTTCCTTCCATGCAAAATTCTTTTGAGTGCAGAAACTCTGCCAATAAGCGTAGAAAGGATGGACTACCTAGTGACAAAGAAAACAGATTAACTTCTGGGCTTTTAAATTTTTTTTTAGAAAAGCAGTAAATATTAGTGATGCAAAACATCTTTTAGCTTTCTTTTTTCACATATATAACACTTCTATTAATCACTGGAGAAGATAGTACTTCTAAGGCTTTCGAGAATAAATCACTCTTCAAAATAAACCTAATGAGAAAATAAAAATAGCCTTACTAATCACTGGATGGGACTATGGTGATTAGTAAATAATCAGTAAATAATTAGTAAATTAAAAGGGAAAAGTAGGCATGGTGGCTCACACCTGTAATCCTAGTACTTTGGGAGGCTGAGGTGGGTGATCACCTGAGGTCAGGAGTTTGAAACCAGCCTGGCCAACACGACGAAACCCCGTCTCTACTAAAAATACAAAAATTAGCCGAGCATTGGTGGTGGGAGCCTGTAATCCCAGCTACGTGGGAGACTGAGGCAGGAGAATCGCTTGAACCTGGGAGGCTGAGGTTGCAGTGAGCTGAGATGGTGCCACTGCACTCCAGCCTGAGCGACAGGAGTGAAACGCCATCTCAAACAAAATAAATAAGTAAATAAAATAAAAATAAAAATAAAAAATAAAAAAGGAAAAGTAGAGGGAAGGTTGCAAGAGATCCAAAAGCTACTTCAGAAAGGAAGAGAGACAAAGAGAGGTCATGGGATAGGTCCGAGAACTAGACCCAATTGTTTTAAAACGAGGAAATGGGAAGCTGGGAGCTGTGGCTCATGACTGTAATCCCAATCTTTTGGGAGGTCAAGGAGGGAGGCCAGGAGTTCAAGATCAGCCTGGGAAACTTAGCAAGACCCCATCTCTACAAAAAAATTTACAAATTAGCTAGATGTCATGGCGCACATTTGTGTTCCCCAGCTACTCAGGAGGCTGAGGCAGGAGGATCAGGAGTTTGAGGCTGTTGTGAGATATGATCATACCACTGCACTACAGCCTGGGTGACAGAGTGAGACCATCTCAAAAAATTAAATTAAATTTAAAAATGGCACAGTGATAAATACTAATTATAGAACACAATGTATTTTTCTTTTACCGTATCATAGTCACTCTGGGAGTCTCCAAAAGTTGGGAAATCATCAACCTCTTCCTCTAACACAGATTCTAGTTCTTCCTTGGCAATCATTTCAAAAACATTACGATACACCGTGTAAAAGCCCTAAAAAAAACAGTAACAAAAACAAATTCTTAACACTTTCACAGCCTAATCACAGAATAAGATTTTAAAATACAAAATGAAAAATTTTAATGTTGAAGAATTTTGGGACAAAGTTCAGTCCCTGAAAGTACATTTAGATTTCAACTGGAGGTTTTTATACACTGACAGTTTAAACATGAAGGTAATGCAGCTTCAGTTTTCAAAATGAACACTGCTTCACTTTCTATTACAGAATAGTTTTAAGAACTCTCTTGGTATGTGAGTCTTAGTACTTGACAAGAAATTAAGGGTGAGTTCATTTATCTTACCTTTTCATCATCTCCATAACCAGAATAACAGGTAACGGTGAAATAGCGTAGCAAATCTAAGCTGTCATCTTGATATTCGCCATCAAGCCCACCTTTAAGTAGGGCCTCTCTATGATTATCATACCTGAAAAACAAAAATTAGCATCATCAGTGAAGGCTGAATAAGTAAGAATTCAAAAGGATTTCTTGCTCCTTTTGAATATTATTACTGTACATTTTTGGTTGTGGATATGTCCAATCCATAACCAAAAACTTTTAAGGAAATATTAACATGAAAAGAGTTCATAATCTTTCACAGAACTGTTAATTTTAACTAGGCCTGCAACTTCTGATACATTATACAATGCTAGCCCACATGAACAGGGGAATTTAAAAAGCCAAGGAATTTCCATGACTGTCTCTGAGTCCTGTACTTCCACAGGAAAGAAACACAAAACAGGACATAGGAAATCTGGCCCACAGAATCATTACACATCTGTGATTTGGAAATTTACCAAGATGCACCAGAATAAGACTCTTCCTATATTTAGGTCAACTTAATCTAGGAGCTTCACACACATACAATTACTTCTCATAACTCTGTAAAGGCAGTTGTTATCTCCATTTGATATAAGAGGAAATGGAAGTCAGTGATATTACGTAATTTGTCATCCTTGATCATAAAACCAGTAACCAGCAAGGTCAGAATTCAGAAGCAGGTCTCCTACATTGGGAAGACCGGCTCCTAGCCACTACGTGGTACTGCTTCCAGGTAAAAAGACAGTTACTAGGCAAGAGCTTTCAATAAAAAGACAAAGGAATCCCAAGGATCAGAAAACAACCCAAGATCTTGAGAAGAGACTAAGCAAAAGGAAGTCAGGAAAGAATTTCGAAGTTCTGAGAGGAAGGCAAAAGCAATTCCAAGACCAGATCTCCAAATTCCTTGGTAGAGAAATGTTCAGGATCCTCTCTCTGATTTTCTTATAAAACACAATTTTATAAGAATTTTCTTTACAGCCTTTTTTTCTTGACAGCCACCTGTGCTGTACACTGTTTAACAGAAAGATGATTTGCACAGTAGCTCTTTGTAAGAGCAGGATCTTGCACAGTTATGTCAAAGCTTACAACCTATTTCCTTGTGGCAAAAAGTTAATTGAGAATCTGAAAACTGAGAACTTCAAACATAGTAATTTTCATCTGGAAATTATTTTAAATGATCAGACCATCATTAGTAATATCTGTCACAGATGCAGAAACTTAATTCAATTTATTCATATAAAGTAGCTTTGAGGATTACCATTCTTGTATTAAAACACTGTATTGGCCGGGCACAGTGGCTCACACCTGTAATCCTAGCACTTGGGAGGTCAAGGCGGGTGGATTGCTTGAGGTCATGAGTTTGAGACCAGCCTGGCCAACATGGTGAAACCCCATCCCCACTAAAAAAACAATACAGGTGTGTGATGGCACACACCTGTAGTCCCAGCTACTCAGGAGGCTGAAGCAGGAGAATCGCTTGAACCTGGGAAGCGGAGGTTGCAGTCAGCTGAGATTGCGCCACTGCACTCCAGCCTGGGTGACACAGCAAAACTCCGTCTCAAAAAAAAAAGAAAACATTCTTCCTGTCTGATACCAGTAAATCTGTCATACACCAAAGGGTATTTAATGAGAAGTCACCTAAAGTATCAAAATTAAAATGATAAAATATCACCAAACTTTCTGTTTCACCCCCTATGAAATCAGATAATTGGAGCAATCATTTCCAAGGTTCCTTCTGACCCAAACATTAGATTTTATGTGATGACTAGGTGACAGATGTTTCAGGACACACCAAAAACCATTTAATGTACTAAATTTGAAAAAAAAGCCACCTATATTGACAATTGCTCCCAATATCATAAACTAGGATGGGAAGGACAGCGTGATGCTCACCATGCTCTTTCCTGAGGGTCACTCAACACGTCATATGCTGCCTGGATTAATTTAAATTGTTCAGCTGCTTCTGCGGCATTATCCAGATTTTTATCTGTTAAAGTAACAGAAATTTAGTCAATCAAAAACGTAGAGGACAGAATCTAAATAACACCTCTTTCATCAGAAATGCCATAAACAGACGAGAAGTGCACAAAACAAAGACAACTAGATCAAAGCAGAGAGACCCCGTATAACAGTTAATAATCAAGATTTGTTAAAAGTATCAACCTAAGTAGAAATTTCAGGCTTTTCCCTAAGCTTTGGTACATCACTAAACAGTCAACTGGGCCGGCGTGATGGCTCATGCCTACTGTAATCCCAGCACTTTAGGAGGCCAAGGCGGGTGGATTACTTGAGGTCAGGAGTTCGAGACCAGTCTGGTGTTCAACATGGTGAAACCCCGTTTCTACTAAAAATACAAAAGATTCGCCCAGCGTGGTGGCGCATGCCTGTAGTCCCAGCTACTCGGGAGGCTGAAGTGGGAGAATCACTTGAACCCAGAAGGCAGAGGTTGCAGTGAGCCTAGATTGCACCACTGTGCTCCAGCATTGGTGTCAGAGCGAGACTCCATCTCTAAAACAGAATAAAATAAAATAAAATAAAGCAAAACAAAACAAAACAAAATAAAAGTAAAATAAGTCAACTGGATATCCACAAATGGAAAATTCTGAGTAGTATAAATTTTACTTTCAAAAGGAGTAAAATAAATAAAATCAGTTCTAGAAAGGCTTATTTTGTGCTAGATTACATTTAGTGCTCACATTGTTTTTTTTCTTTCTCATCAATGTATATCAAAAGAAATCTCATACAGTTTTAAAAATATACACTAATTAGTTATTATTTCCTTAGCTGTGCTTCCTGAACCATGGAATTCAGAAAGCGTCCTTGCCTCAGGGTGGTAGCCAGCTTGCAAGACAGCACCCTGCCTCCTGGCATTCACACCTTGTGCAGTCCCTTCTGTGTCAGCAAGGTTAGTCTGTGTGACCATCAGGAGATGGCAGAAGTAATGGTACCTCACTTCCGAGATGAGGTTATAAAGGACTGCAGTTTCTACCTTGGGCTTTCCCTCTCTCTTGATCACTCTGGGAGTGGCCAGCTGCCATAGCATGAGCAACTCAGGCTGCCTATGGAGAAGCTCATGGGATGAAGGAGGTTCCAGCCAACAGCCAGCAGGGCACTGAGGCCTGCCACAACCACATGAGTTGGTGGTTGGTGAGCTGGAAGCAGGTCCTTTCAGACAATGAGAGAAAGCCAAAATCATCTAGCCAAGCCGCTCCCAGATTCTGATCTTTAGAAACTGTGGGAGTCCATATAGTGAATATACGCTTGCTGTTTTTGTTGTTTGTTGTCTTAAGCCCTGAGGTACTGGTAATTTGTTACATAGTAATAGACAACTAATACATTCAGAAAGTAAAATATTTTGAATTGACTATGGAGCACACTAAAGTTCTTCTTTTTTTTTTTTTTTTTGTTTTGTTTTTTGAGGCGGGGTCTCGCTCTATCACCAGGCTGGAGTACAGCGAAGCGATCTTGGCTCAGCTCTGCCTCCTGGGTTCAAGCAATTCTCCTGCCTCAACCTCCCAAGTAGCTGGGACACTACAGGTGCGCGCATTTAATTTTTGTGTTTTTAGTAGAGACAGGGTTTCACCATGTTGGCCAGGATGGTGTGATCCGCCTACCTCAGCCTCCCAAAGTGCTGGGATTACAGGCATGAGTCACCGCGCCTGGCCGGAGCACACTAAAATTCTTTAAGCTACAGCTCAATACTACCCTTCCCAAGAAGTTATAAGAAAACATGACAGTAATGTATTATCTACAAATAGTTTCGCAGCCATAGACCACGGCTCTTCAGGGCTTCCTGCTGCCCATTCTCAGTTACCATCACACTGATGCCATAAATTATGATGATATTTAGAGAAGATATTTGCATTCAGTTCCTAACAGGTTTGGTTTCACAGGAGTTAACTGATATTTTAGTCATATTTGCATGCTTCTTCCTTGCACTGATTTCTAATTAATCACCAAATCTGGTCATTTTTCCTTCCCAACATCTCCTCCCCTTGGGCTTTCCCCCTCCCGCTGACCCCGAGCCTGGCCTGGGCCCTTACCCATCTGTCCACTGCGGACTCTCCCTAACTTCTGTCTCCAGCCCTCTTCAATCCACTCAGTTGCCTTCATAGTACCCTCCCATGGCAGCTTAATAAAACCAGCCACAACTCTCCCTTATTTAGCGAAGCAAATTTCACAGTCCTTGGCCTAATATTCAAGATTACAAGAAATACAATCTGATTTCAAACTACTCTTGTATTCAAGAAATACAGTCTGATTTAAAATCACTCTTCAGAAAATTATATACGCTTTTGGTCACAGCATTCTCTACTTCATTTACCCTTTCCCACCTAGAAAGTCAAGGAATTCCGAACTTCCTTCTAATTCCTAACTCGATGTCTAACAGTAACAACCCAAACTCTAAGAACACGCTTCTACACTAACCACTAACCCAAACTCTAAGAATATACTTCTATACTATTTTTACATTTATTAATTTTGGTTGTTTCTTCTGACTTTCTGCTATGATGAACATCAGTTCATTTACTTCTGCTCTAATATATTTATAATCACATTTTTTTCATGCCTCTGTTGGTAAACCTAACTTGAAGTAACAGACCCACACCTCTCTCTCTCATTCTATCAACCATAGCCATTCCCTTTTGACTTTGGATCCCTGGCCTTTCCTTCCACTCCTCTCCTAATCCTTATTTTTCAGACCTGCAATAAACACCATCTTCAGCCAAACTGTCCCCTGGAACATCTTTTGTCCTCCACCATGCTATCCTCCATACTGTTGAGCTCACTTTTCCAAACTGCATTCCTCTAGGATCCAGTCCAAACTCCTCTGAGAAGGGGAAGACTCAATACAAAGTAACTCCCTCCCTGAATTCCTGGAGCATATATTAGTTGTTCTATTAATCTAATCACCAATTATGTATGTTGCGATTTTTTTTAGAGGGCAGTTGTATTTAACTTTTCGTTTGTGTAAAGCAGAAAGTTGTTTTCCTAACAAGACTCTAAGATCCCTGTCTTAGCATTTCCAAATCTACTTAGTAGAGGGCAGTGACTTGCATATATTGGATACTCTGTAACCGTGTTTACTGATTAATGCAAATATGAAAGACTCGTCATGTAAACTTCAAAAAGCTGAGCGTCAACTACCGTCTTAGTTTCCCAGCCTGGAAGATCAGATTACTTCATAAAAGTCACACAGGCCTGGATTATAGTCCAATGACACATCCAGAGGAAGGATACTTCTAAGTAAACATACAAACTTTACTAGGGAAGCCGCCTGATTAAAACTCTTCCTTGGCAGAATCATGTCCAAAGTGAAGTACAGGGTCTGCTTAATCAGCCTATTAAAATTTAAAAAAAGCGGAAAAAGTGCATTCCTATTTAAAAGATATTTTACTAGCTCTCGTCTCTTAACTTCTTAACTAAGAAAGGAAAGGAGCCATACATCAGGTTGAAGTATCTGGGATACCCGGACGAAGTGGTGGGCAGACGAGGAAAAACACCGAGAGGCTGCGCTTCAAGGGACGCAGGGAAGGGCAAGCCTGGGGCAGGTCCGAGTTCCGAGTCCCCGACTGCTCCCTCGTGGTGTCTGCGACCTGGCAACAGGAGCAGGTGAGGTCGCTGGACTTCAGTTTTTCCCCTACAGTGGCGATGCGGGACCGGGGTCGCGGGTATGAGGAGATGGGGTGTGAGCCGGGGGGCGCCTGGGCGGAGCGCTGCGCCCACCGAGGCGGGCGGGGCAGCGCCGGGCACCGGCCGGGCCGGGCAAGAAGCTCCTAGGCCGCCAGGTCGCTCTCTGCTGCCTCCGCGGAGTCCGACCCGGGGAAGGGACAGTCGGGGAGGGCCGGGCTTGTCCGAGGGCCCGCGGCGGCTGCGGGTCAGGTACCTACCCGGGTGCCATTTCAGGGCCAGCTTCCGATAGGCCTTCTTCAGCTCCTCCTCGCTGGCGTCGCGCCGCACCCCCAGCGCCTCATAGTGACACTTCATCGCCCGATCGGGCTGGCGGCTGGCGCTGGGGCCCGGGACGGGGTCGGGGCCCGGGCCCGAGCCCGGGCCGAAGCGGCGGCGGCGGCGGCGCTGGCAGTCTTCTCCGGCGGGAGCCCGCCGCCCGCACTGGGCCAGCCAGCGAGCGCGGCGGCGGCGACAGCGGCGGCGGTGAGGGTCAGTGAAGGCGCGCGGTGGCGGCAGACGACGCGGGATGCGGCACGCGGGAGCGCGGAGGGGGCGGTGCCGACGGCCGCCGCTTCGCATGGGCTAGGGGTGGGCTCTGTTCCGGAAAAGGCCGCGAGGGAGGGGGTGGGGCCTCGGCGGGGTGAGAGGCGGGGCCGCGCGGGGGGAAGGCGGGGTCTTGGCGAGAGAGAGGCGGGCCGCGCAGGAGAAAGGCGGGAGCTTGGCGGAGAAAGAGGCGGGCCGCGTGGGAGGAAGGCAGGCCTTGACGGGGAAGAGCAGGAGGAAGGCGGGGCCTTGGGGTGAGAGGCGGGGCCTCTGCGGAGTGAGAGGCGGGGCCGCGCGGGAGGGAGGCAGGGCCACGCTGGTGTCATTGTGAGGGGCACAAATGGCGGTCAGTGTGAGTGGCTGCCGACCTGAGGGCTGAAGGGGGAGACAGGAGATGGGATGGGAGAGGATTCTGGAAAATATCTGATTGGAATTTATCAATGGAGCCCCGTTTTTATAGATGAGGCGATTCATACTCCAAGTGGTCAAGTGGTTGACTCAAGCCTTCTCAGCTAATACAATAGCAGAATTCGGTTGGACAGAATACCAGGTTTTTTATCTCAATTTTTAATTCCCTTCAGCTGCCACTTAAGATCTCTGGTATTGATCATCTTGACCAATATGCATAAGAAAGGACAGTAAGATTATTTAAGCTGAAACAATTTAAAAGGGAAGCATCGACACACTTAAAAATAATGAAAAGCCTTACCACCACCATGGATGAAATTGTGCCGATCTATCCATCCATCACTCTTTAATCCTAACTTTCTGGCCTCTAATCCTACCTTTCCAAGATCGGTCTAGGTTAAGAAAGCAGTTAAAGGATAGTATTTAACCAGTAGGTTTTGGTTGATCTGACTAGCTGTATTACATTGTATTACAAGATGGAAGATCTGCACAACTATTCCAAACACTTTGATAAGGTATCAAAATAATACCATAATTGTTATTAAAAATGCATTAATACGCCAATATATTTCACTCTAATGTGGAAAGTTTACATGCATCAGTTAGGTGTGGGTTGTATTTACCAATCATGTATGGTTAGCTATGTTGCTAATATCTATTGCACAGGGTTGGGGTACCCAAGTGGTTTAGGAAGGTTATCCTTCTCTTCCCCAATATGCTGCCCCCGGTAAAATAAAAGAAACCAACGCTAAGCTTCATCAGGTTACTTCACACACCACTGACCAACCAACTCACTACTCAGAATTCATACACTTTCCTTTTTTCCAGAGGAAGATTCTACACAGTCTCAGTTAGTTGGTAAATTGGTAATGGATAAGGATTGAGAAGTCTGAGTTTGGGGGAATATGAAACCTTTCCCCTCCTGAGAACAGAATTGAGATGGTGGGCAGTGGGGATGCAGGGGGCGGGGGGCAAAAACGGACAAGGAAAGTTTTCCTCCAACTTAATTTGGAGTATTTTCTCCCTCCAACTTAATTTGGTTTTGGATACAGCCTCTAGGAATCACTCACTTCTTTTACCTTCTGAAGAAAGAGGGATTTTTGCTTCTAACAGTGTATAAAGGTAACTATGCTGGATATAAATTTCAGTCTAAAGGAACATCTTGACCGGGCATGGTGGCTCCTGCCTGTAATCCTAGCACTTTGGGAATTTGAGGCGGGAGGATCCCTTCAGCCCAAGAGTTCAAGACCAGCCTGGGAAACATAGCGAGAACTTGCCTCTACAAAAAAAAAAAAAAAAGAACTAGCCAGGCGTGGTGGTTGCCTCTACAAAAAAAAAACAAAAAAAAAACAACAAAAAAACCCAAAAAACCAAAAAGAAAACTAGCCAGGCATGGTGGTGTGGGCCTGTAGTCCTACCTACTCAGGAGGCTGAGGTAGGAATACTTGATCCCAGGAGTTACAGCCTGCAGTGAGCTATGACCACACTACCGCACTACAGCCCTGGGTGACAGAGCAAGACCCTGCTGCTAATAAAGGAACATCTTTTATTAAATAGGTACCCTTTAAATGACCACAGACTTAGAGATGTTCCATTCCAGAAGAATTCTCAAATAAGATATCCATATAATTGTGAAAGGGAATTGGAGATGTAAGGATACCTCTATATGGAAACTGTTAACTGAAAATTGTGAAATCGGAAATTACACCAAAACTGCACAATGCACACATCAAAAGTACAAGTTTGTATCTCTACTCACACTTCCAACTTGTTGATGTACTTTATAACCTATAATTAACTTGTTCCTGAGATGTGGATGTTTAAAAACAAATTCTGAATACGGCTGTCTTATTTTTATCCAAGACTATATTCAACTGCCTAAATAAAATAATGGCCACTTTGTTTTTTTTTCCATTTAACCAGATTTGGCCCTAGTCACATACAAGTATTTCAAGTGAACCTCTGACCTGAATTACCTGCATAATTTAGATGACTTTTAAGATTTCAAGTTTCCTAATTTAGACTATTTCAAGATAAGTAGCCAATTAAACACTCAGGAAGGCCGTTCCTTAACAAAAAATTTAAGGGAAAAAAACCATGAATATTGATCATTCTGCCTAAAGACTTAAAATAATAAAGACATAAAATTAAAATATAAGTGAACTAGGAAAGATATCTACAATAAACTTACTATATAAAAGTGCTTACAAAATCAGTAAAAGACAGTCCTACTACAGAAAAACATTAGTCCAGTCAAAAAGGATAAACCAGTAACTAATAAAAAAAAAAGTGCTTTTTTTTTTTTTAACCTATTAAATTGACAGATTCTTTCATGCATAGTGAAACTGGTAAGGGGACAAGGAAATGAACCCTCTAACCTCTAGTGAGGTTATGGTGGTGGAGGGAGCAAGCAAAAAGCTTAGAGTTCATAATCTTTAACCTAAGTTGCACTTCTAGGAAACCAAAAGTGTTGTGTAAAAAGACATATGTAACATATATAGATTCACTACAAGCATTGATACCAGCAAGAAAAAAAAAGAGGAAAAACTGTAAATACTGATTACATAGCTATGGCACACAGAATACTATGCAGTTAGCAAGTCAACACGTAGAACAAACACATAGAAAAAGTGTGCAGTCAAAAAAGCAGGTGATGAAACAGCATGTGTAATTTCATTAGATATATGTTATATATTATTGTATTTCTATCTGTCTATGTCAGCAGCCACCTACCTCCATGGTCACTGGTACTCAGAATCTTTTCTTTCCCTGTTACTAATTTACCCATATTAAACCCAGTGCCCCCTTACACAATAAGCAGTTTCTCTTTCATGTGAGAAAAAATTCAAATGTTCTGGTATCCCCTCTAACAACTGTCCTATTTTTTTCTTCTTTTACTATTAGTTTTCTAAATAAGTAATCTACACACACTGCTTCTAAAATAAATATGTAATTTGACCGGGCTCAGTGGCTCATGCCTGTAATCCCAGCACTTTGGAGGCTGAAGCGGGCAGATCACCTGAGGTCAGGAGTTCGAGACCAGCCTGACCAACATGGAGAAACCCCAACTCTACTAAAAATAACAAATTAGCCAGGTGTGGTGGCACATGCCTGTAATCCCAGCTACCTGCGAGGCTGAGGCAGGAGAATCGCTTGAACCACCGAGGTGGAGGTCGCGGTGAGCCAAGATCGCGCCATTGCACTCTAGCCTGGGCAACAAAAGCAAAACTCCACCTCAGAAATAAAATATAATAAAATAAAAAATTCACAAAGTGCTTTCGACACAGCCATTAACGCATTTGATTCTCAAAATCTAAACATTTTAATGTCCTCTTTTCTGAAGTGACAGATCAGAGGTTGGTTCTTCAATGGCTTCATTAGTGGTGACTCAGAGTAAAGTAAACTTCAGTGAGATGCTTTCCTTTCTACCAGTCTACTCCTACTTTACCATCCACAATCGATGCTCTTGAAGTGTTGAATGCTTTTACAAATAATAGGACCTAATAAATGTCTGAATTTCAGCTTTGCTAAACCAAAAATTCCAACCCAAGAGAACAGGCTACATTAAGTGTGCTACATTTTTAGCAATACAAACTTCAAAAAGAAATCAGAAATTAACTTATGAATTCTGGTGATATTTTATTTAGAAAAAGATAATCACTGATTTTAAGATCTTAATTTTTCTTTCTTCTAAATGCTACACTAATTAGACATAAGATAGTATCAGATAATAAAAGTATTTACACATTGAATACAAAATAAATATAAAGTAACTGAAAAACAAATCAGGTTTCCATTGACTTATTTTTTTTCCCACTGTCCCTCCTCTGTTTCATTTTTCTTTGCCTTTTGTAAATCCGTTTCTTTCTTGCTTTCAAATCAACTTTTGGCTCTGGTTTTACCCACTGTATTTCTATTGGTTTCTCCTCAGCTGGCGTTACAAAAACATCTGCAGTGGGATCATGTGGAAGAAGAGTCTTCGGCTCTTTCTTTCTCAGTTTTTGCACATCTTTCACTTGCTGTTTCTCTCTGTATTTTGCAGCTGTGATGGATCTTATGACACGCCGATGCTAAAATTTAAAAAAAAAAAGGTTAGACGCTTTTGAAATAAAAATAAACATTTTATATAAGGCAAAAACTTTCAGTTATGAACCTTATATCCCTTCAGCCAGTGTCATGAAAAAAAGGAGTAATTTCCAAGTCTCTATGCAGCAAAAACCAAATTCAGTTTCACAGGTAATAAAACAGCAATTACTTCACAGAATCATTTTGGCCAAAGGGTTCCGGTACATTGAAGACTACTGAACAAAACAACAGCTTACCATGTTTGGTGACTGGTAGTGAGGATTTTCATATAAAGTTGGTCCTCCAAAACTTCCCTGGAAAATCTTTATGAGATTTAAGACAAAACGAGGTCCTATTTCTACAAGAGCAGCATCTTCTTCTATGATCTTTAATAAAAAGGAAACATTTCGTTTTGGTTTGGTTACATTATTCCAAAAAGGTATACTGACTATAACCTCATTATAAATGTGCCTGAAATAATTGATAATCCATAAAATCAAGGTGGGGGTGAAACTTGGTAAATGCCAAATCATCAGTATTTTCTGAAATCTATTAGTACTTATAGGAGGTCATCATGGAAAAATGTTTTTTCAGTGTGTACTTTTCAAATTGAGTAATTCGATTTTGGTTTACATCTTGCTTCTCACAATGCATATATCCTTGAAAAACTGTGGTTAAATAGGATTTTAAAATAGTAACCACTATTAACAAAATGTATTAAAGCATATTATGGGGGAACTCTTGAAATGTAAACCAATCCCTAAATTGTTTATAAATCTAATTCAAGATAGATTAAAAGGATATGTAGCCAAATTTATTTCATAGCTACTGATTATGGAATTAAAAGGTGACTTCTGAACAACAAATACTTATGTTATCTATTAGTTCAGGCATGTCTGCCCTCAGAGGTTAGGAGGATGTGTTCAACTCACATGCCAGGTATCCAATATAAAATATGCAGAAAAGAGCTCAGTTTATGTCATGTGCTGTCTAAAATTTTGTTCTTGTTCTCTTCCACCTCTTCATCTTTCTGCACTTATCCTGCCAAACTCCTGCTTCAAGATTTCTAGAATCACCTCTTCTTTTCTCCTGAATGAGTCACTGTATGACTCATCATCTAACAATTGCCACTGAATGCCTTCTATAGCAATTACATTTTGCTAGGTCTTAACCCTTGAGGTGGTTTTAAAGCTTTTAGAGAGAAACTTATATTTTACTGTATCCTTTACAGCACTTTCCACAAATTAGGAACCCAAGTATCTCATGGATTTTCAAGCTATTCCTTTTCTATAAAGTGAAATATGTAATGGCTTATTAGGAAATCCATACTCTGTATCAACTAACAGTCATGAATAGAAGTAGGTAGAGATCACTTAAAGTATAAGACAGTACATAGTTACTTGCAGCAATCTCTTTAGGGAAAAGGAAGCTATTTAAAACAAAAGGATTGTTTGCATTTTTTGTGTATGCAGACCCTGTATATCCTTATCTAAAAGTTTAATTAAAAATTGATCATGTACAGTGGCTCACACCTGTAATCCCACCTACTCAAGATGCTGAGGAGGGATGATCATTTGAGGCCAGGAGGTTCAAGATCAACCTAGGCAACACTGCGACACTCTATCTCTAATAAAAAAAAAATTAGGCCGGGAGCAGTGGCTCACGCCTGGAATCCCAGACTTTGGGAGGCCAAGGTGGGAGGATCACCTGAGGTTAGGAGTTTGAGACCAGCCTGGTCAACATGGTAAAACCCCATCTCTACTAAAACTAAAAAAATTAGCCAGGCGTGATTACGGGTGCCTGTAATCCCAGTTACTCAGGAAGCTGAGGCAAGAGAAGCTTGAACCCGGGAGGTGGGGGTTGCAGTGAGCCGAGATTGTGCCACTGCACTCCAGCCTGGGCAACAAGAGCGAGACTCTGTCTCAAAAAATAAATAAATAAATAAATAAATTTAATTCCGTTAAAAAGAAGGTATAATTTAAAAAATCAAGTAAAGCTTACCTGAAAGTTCCGAAACCATATCCTATTATCCAAAATGGTGAAAGTAAACACATGGTCCACGAATGGTTGGCTTTTGGGATGATACCGTGGTGTACTAAAGATCTAGTTTAAAAAGTGTATGTTAGTTCCTTATTCCAAGACATATCATGTATATTTTGGATAGCTAAAAGATATTTACCTGAATTAAGAGTTCTTTTAACAAAGCATAATGTGGTAATTCATCAAAAGCCTATAAAAATAAAGGAAGCATATTATTTAACAGTAGATTGCCTTGTTTAAAACTGTTTGCTCAGGCCGGGCGCGGTGGCTCAAGCCTGTAATCCCAGCACTTTGGGAGGCCGAGACGGGCGGATCACGAGGTCAGGAGATCGAGACCATCCTGGCGAACACGGTGAAACCCCGTCTCTACTAAAAAATACAAAAAAACTAGCCGGGCGAGGTGGCGGGCGCCTGTAGTCCCAGCTACTCCGGAGGCTGAGGCAGGAGAATGGCGGGAACCCGGGAGGCGGAGCTTGCAGTGAGCTGAGATCCGGCCACAGCACTCCAGCCTGGGTGACAGAGCAAGACTCCGTCTCAAAAAAAAAAAAAAAAAAAAAAAAACTGTTTGCTCATTTGTTTCTATAACCTCATTATAAATGTGCCTGAAAGAATTGATAATCCATAAAATCAAGGTGAGGGTGAAACTAAATTGAATTACACAACTATATCTACTAAAAACAACCACGCCAGATAAGAAAATTAGACCTCATACACTGAATGAGAAACTTACAGGGTCAAAAGACAAAAGGGGCCGAGAACCTTTCAAACAGTTTCCAGTCATCTTTAGTTCAGCAAGGGTATGAACTAGAAAAATTGCAACGAAAACAAAAATAGTTACAACTTTTACACAACTATTTCAAAAGATTATTTTTAATTTCCTCATCTAAAAAATTTTATTGAGTCAACTTACTATTTTGAACAAGGAATTTAGCAGACGGTCCATGAGGTGAATTTGAAAGCCTGAAAGATATAGAGGAAGCTTTTTCAACTGATCAGCGAATGTAGTCAATGCTTACCACCTATTCACCATAAATAATATGCTTATATTCATATATTTAATTTTCTTTAAAGGTATCAAGTTTTGTGAAATCAAAAAAGTTTTATTCATTCTCAACCTCTTAACGTGAAAGACTAGGAGTCTATAACATAAAAGGTACAAAGAACAAATCCACTTAAATAAAGGAGTTTAACCAATATCTTAATACATTCTCTTACCACATATAGAGATCTTGTTTTTTCTTAGCTTCAAAATAGATGCATTTATTACAGTTCTTCATTTCACAAACCTAAAGGAAGCAAAGTATAGGAAAATGAAGTAGATAATATAAGTGAGAACTAAAGTAATTATATGTGATTAATATCATTTAGATTATCTCAAAAACACCTAACCAGGCTAATAGGCTACAAAGACCAAAACATTTATTTATTCACAGAAGGAACCTTTAAGTTCCTTCTAGGTATTCTACACAAGGTAAACTAGATGCTCTGCCCGTATCTTGGATGAAATTATCTATCATATTTTTGGGCCTAGCATCTAAAATGGTCTCACTTCTGATTACTGGAAACCTCCCCCCTCCTTTTTTTTTTTTTTTTTGAGATGGAGTTTCGCTCTTGTTGCCCAGGCTGGAGTGCAATGGCACGATCTTGGCTTACCGCAACCTCCACCTCTCAGGTTCAAATGATTCTCCTGCTTCAGCCTCCAGAGTAGCTGGGATTACAGGCATGCGCCATCACGCCCTGCTAATTTTGTATTTTTAGTAGAGATGGGGTTTCTCCATGTTGGTCAGGCTGGTCTTGAACTCCTGACCTCGGGTGATCTGCCTGCCTTGGCCTCCCAAAGTGCTGGGATTACAGGCGTGAGCCACAACGCCTGGCCAGGAACCTCTTCTGCCCATAGTCCCATGTACAAACTACAAAGACTAAAAATAGATAAGGAATACCACAACTAATCTTATGTTGATCCTTCATAATCAATCTTCTTAGCCAATCTTATGAAAATCCAGTCCTTACAGAACTAAAAACATCCTTTTTAATGATTATTTTGGTTTTTAACTTTTTAGCTTTTTGATATTAAGATTACAAAACTTAAGTTGTTCTTCATTTATACTACCATTTCTGGTGATTTGGTTCTATAAAGTCATTAAGGGATTGGGTAAAAAGCCTAAGAATATAAAACCTATTTCAAATTAAACTTCAATGTCTTCAAGGCTTACAAAAGTCACACTTGAGAAGATATAAAAACATTACAGGAGTGAAGTCTTGTATTACTGTAGTATTCATAAACCCTAATTAATATAGTACTCATAAACTCCAAACTATTTAAGACTTTAAACCTAACAACTTATGGGTGGATGAGGTTCATGCCTGTAACCCTAGCACTTTGGGAGGCCAAGGCAGGTGGCTTTGGGAGGCCGAGGTGGGTGAATTGCCTGAGCAACCCGGCAAAGCCCCATCTCCACTAAAAATACAAAAAAATTAGCTGGGCATAGTGGCGTGTGCCTGTAGTCCCAGCTACTTGGGAGGCTGACACAGGAGAATTGCTTAAACCCAGGAAGCAGAGGCTGCAGTGAGTTGAGATCATGCCACTTCACTCCAGCCTGGGTAAGAGTGAGACTTTGTCTCCAAAACCAGTTAAACAAATAAACAAACCCTGACAACTTAAAAAAAAAAAAAACTTAGGTCCAATGCTTTTGTTTCTTATTGGTCTTAGAATAAACACAAAAATGGGAAGCTTGTGCCACTTCTGGGCCTTTGTAGTTGCCATTTTCTTTTCCTAGATGGTCTTTTACCATATTTCTCCTTCATTAAATCTCTGCTCAAATATTAAGTTAAACATCATCCCTTTGAACAGGTTTTACCGGTCTAGTCTCAGCTGCTGAAAACCTATAACCTGCTTCATTTCTCCTATCTTTACTTGAAATTATAAACCTCGTTTATGGCCTGTCTCCATTAGAATGTAAGTTCCATAATGACAGGGACATTGCTCTGTTAAACACAGTTTCTGCAACACATAGAATGATGTGGTATTATAGCCTATTATAGCAGAGGTTCAAAAATTTGTGCTCTCAAGAAGGCTAATAGTAAAAAAATGATCCTAATTCTTCTAAGTTTTGAAAATTTTGCTTTAAAATGTAAATTCATGTTCTGTGCTTCCAGAGGTTAAAAAAATATACATAAGTGTAGTATACTTTGAAAATGTAACCTATTCCTAGTTTGTAATACCTTAAGAGCAGTTCCACACAAATCACTTTTAATACTGGCAAAACACTTTTTATCATGTGGGGTTTCTACATATATAGATATGTTTAATGGACTTCTTATTTTACTTTATATATGCTGACTGATCATTTTTTGAGTACCTACTATGGATTTAGCATAATACTAGACACTACGGGGTCAATATGCTTGTTCAGACAAAACAAACAGACATGACTGAAGCATTAAACTGTAGGAGAAAAATCTGGAAGAGCAGTCATTGAAGAGTTAATAAAACGTGTCTGAATAGTTTTTACAAAACAATTTTTAAAGTCTCTGAATGACTTATTTTTGAAATGAGCCACTGTTAATGTTTTTAAAATATTTTATTGCAATTACTTTCTAAAATTACCTCGTTAATCACAAATAGCTTATCCTTACGATCCATTTTAGTATCTAGAAAAAGAAAAAAAAGACAAAGCAAGTAAATTAAAGGTGATTTCAAAGTTATTTCAATCAAACCACATATGCTATCTAAAAAATAAGTGTTTTTACACTCTTCAGTTTAAAGGAGATTTTATTATTAATTTTCAAAACAAGACCTGAAAACAATCGCTTAAAAAATCTTGACTCTTTGTAAATGTAAAGAAAATAAAATAGAGTCTGTAAGAATTAGAAATTATAGTGTAAGCAGTGTTTCTCAGTATTTAGGTATTTTAGGAATCCTTTTCAAAAATGGGAAAATTCTCACAAACCAAAGACTATGTTAAAGGAAACCAGTTTCAATGAAGATATCTTTCACTTGTTAATCACAGATGTCAAAGAAAACTGACTTCATGCCTGTGTAACAAATCTGCACATATACTCCTTGAACCTAAAAAAAAGTTAAAATTTTTAAAATTAAAAAAAAAACAAAAAAACCCCAAAACACCTCTCAACATAAGCACAAACATGATGCATTGCCACTCCACTGTTCTAAACGATTTTTTTTTTTTTTTTGAGACAGGGTCTTGCTCCTTGCCCAGGCTGAAGTGTAGTGGCACAATCATGGCTCATGGCAGCCTTGACCTCCTGGGCTCAAGCCATCCTCCTGCTTGAGACTCCTGTGTAGCTGGGACTGCAGGCAAGTGGTCCCACACCTGGCTAATTTACTTTACTTTTTTCAACTCCAACTTAAAAGGTGCTTCAAATTCTATCCCAGGTACATTTTTCAACAAAAACAGTTAAAAAAAAAAAAAAAAAAAAAAAGCCCAAAAAGCAACACATGGCAGTCCTTAGCACTTAGGACAAACCATCCCACCTATCTCAGGACCTTTAGAAACATTACAGTGAAGGCATTCCTGGACTTTCAAGAAATGTTTCAATAATATTAGGACATCTGTTTTAAAAAGTAAAGAAACTACCTAATGAAGTCTAAAGAATTTCTTACAAAATGTTAACTAGAAAAATTGTGGCACTTGAAAAGATAAAAGGTATTGTGTTTTTTTCGTGAAAACACTGAACAAATGAAGAATATATAAAATAAGTGAAAACATAAAAATAGCTAAGTTTATAGACAGAAATTTCTAAAGTATATGATACAAAGGCACCTGCTTTAGAATGAGGCATCAACATTCTCAAGTCCTGCATTAAATGTCTTGTCCTGAAATTTATTCCTCTGGAAGAAAAGATGAGAATCCGTTCCTTATTTTTCCACTTGCCCTAAAGAAAAAGAAAATGTTAAAAAGATTTTAAAATCTCATACTGAACTGACCTTGTTTTGTGACAGGGTCTCACACTGTTGTCCAGACTGAAGTGCAGTGATGCATGCTCACAGCTCACTGCAGTTTCAAGTTCCTGGGCTCAAGTGATCCTCCCACCTCAGCATCTGCAGTAGCTGGATACTACAGACATGTGCCACCATGCCCAGTTAGTATTTTTTTTTTTTTGTAGAGACAGGAGTCTCCCTATGTTGCCCAGGCTGGTCTCCAACACCTGGGCTCAAGCGGCTTGGCCTCCCAAAGTGCTGGGATTATAGGTGAGAACCACTGCACCTGGCCCTGTTTGTTTTTTAAGAGCTTCCAGGTAGCAAGTCAAACCATCCTGACTCCTTTAATTTCATCTCTCACCAACATTCACTGACCACATATGCCACCCAGAAATGCCCTCCTTGGTTTCTTGTTTTTCATCTTCAATCTCTCCAATTCCTCCTCCCAACCCTGAAAGTTCTTTCTTAGCCCTCTTTTATTTCTGTGCTCTCCATGCAGAGGTCTCATAATAATTTCTCACAATTCTTAATCCTTTCTTATTCACACTGCACTTAGAGTCTTATATTAACTGCAAAACTCCTAAATGGCTAACTTTCTCAGACATGAAGAACACCTCCAACGGATATGGTTGACTAGCTCTTTCAAGTTTACTCTTTTTTTTTTTTTGAGATGGAGTCTCACTCTGTCACCCAGGCTGGAGGGCAGTGGTGCAATCTCCACCTCCCGGGTTCAAACGACTCTCCTGCCTCAGCCTCCTGAGTAGCTGGGGTTATGGGTGCCCACCACTGCACCTGGCTGATTTTTTTTTTGTAGTTTTAGTAGAGACAGGGTTTCACCATCTTGGCCAGGCTGGTCTTGAACTCCTGACCTAGTGATCCACCCTCCTTGGCCTCCCAAAGTGCTGGGATTACAGGCGTGAGCCACCGCGCCCGGCCATTTTTAAAGTAATACTTCAGTCACATCCTTACTTCCCAAAGTTTTCTAAACAAAGTTCAAACGACATAGCTTCGACACTGAATTGTAAAATACATTTTCATTTTTACATCATTATTGCCCCAAATGAAGCCTAATGCAATCCAATCTGGCTCTATTTTTTACATTTTTCAGCATTTCCCTACTTCAAACTCTTTTGAATGTCAAAATTCTACACTTCTTCTGATATGCAGCTTAAAGACTAAATCCTTCATGATTCTTTATCTTATTATACTAGGGTAAACGTAATCTCTATCTCTTGCATTTCCATAGAATGTATCAAAGTATGGCTCAGATTATGGATACTATCTAGCTCCTTAAGGGAAGAGTGAGAACACTAACATTTATTGGAAGTGTACAAGCCCAGCTTATTTTTCATAAAAAGTAAATATTCTCTCCCCCCATCCCTGGCCCCAATCTGCAGGTCAGAAAAGAGCGGGGCTAGAATTTACACTTATCTTTTATTCCTCAGAGCTCACACTCCTTTCCTAGAGCTTGCCATCACACCACACGGGGTCATTGACTTAACACCTACTGCGTGCTAGACTACTCTGCTAAGTGCGGAGGACGCAGAAATTAATGTCAAAGATAATCCTTGCCTTCACAGTATTCTGTCTAGCTTAAGATGAGTTCTCAGTTGAATGAAATCTAGCTAATTCCAACTAACGTGCACTTCTTTTGAATAAAAACCATCAACTTATTTGAATTCTTAAGTTTCCTCCTAAACTCCAACATTTCAGGAGGAAGGGGTCACATGCTAGTCACCTTTCCAATCTCAAACCCAAAGGATGCCTAACTTGGTAAAATGCATGGCACATTCAATGTCTGTTGAATACAAGTAAAGCTCATAGTACCTGGCCTATTTTTCATTATCCCTTGAGTTGAAAACTGGTTAATAAATCAGAGTCACAGTCCTAAGGGCAACAACTTTTTAAAGGCTCACCTAACAAACTGTAGGATCCCTGACTGAGAGTGGCTGACTATGGCAGTATATGGGCATACTAATCACTGGAAGAAATACTCAACAGCGAGAAATAGCCAAGAAAAAGCCCTACTTTTAAAAAATATTTAAAAAACAAAACAAAACAAAACAACTACGAAGACAAAACGCTAGATCTGAGCACCCTGTAAGTCGCTTTCCCGTGGGCCGGGTAAAGATTTTAAAACCCGCCGCCTCCAGGAGGGCGGACACGTGCACAAGGATTAGCTGAAAACTCGGTGCCCAGTCTGGCTGGGAGAATTGCTAAAATCGACCTACCGTTAACACTCTGGCTACTCTGAAATTAGCAGAGCTGTAGTCAAGTAAGTAACCCAAGAAAAGGCGCACAGAGCCGCCGCCGCCGGTGTAGCCCGGGGGCATCCCCTTCTACCTTGCAAACGGGGCCTGGGATCCGGTCCCTCTCTTCTTCCTCCACCTCCTCTGCGGTGGTGTGCCGCTTAGTTGGCGGCGCGGCATCTTTTTCGTTTCGTTTTGGCTTCTTCGCCTGCACTGCCAAGCCTCCACGCCGTTTCCTCTTGGTTGCCGCCATCTTGCCTTACTGCCTGCGCTCTTGGCCTGTTTTCCGGCGTTGCCTCTCGCTCCTCTTTCCGATCTCTATGGTTCGGTGGCTCTAAGCGCTCAGCTACGCGGTTGTCCTCCAGGTCTGCGGTGTCTCCTTCCGGTCTCAGCGGCGCTGCACGCGCGGCTCTCTAGGCCTCCTTCAGCTCTGTGGTGACGGTGGCGGAAGTGGAGGGCAGGTCTGAAGAGTGGCGGGACCGGCTCCACTTCCTACGCGATTTCTCAGAGCTGTCTAGCTCCTCCTCAGGGACTTTCCTGGGAAGGTCTCTCGGGCGTCCAGACCCCACCGCAAAGGTAGGGTGTCCGCACTCGGGGACCCCGAGACTAATAAGCGATGCTGTCCCGCGGGCGGGCTGGTGAATGGGCTTGTCTGGGACTCTTGGGGGATCTTCTGGACACTCTGGGCGCTCCCCCCATCGCCTGTTCTGTGGGAAGCGAGGCTGGTGCCGCGGTCGGATTCATAACTCTTGTTTGTTTGGCCGGGAGAAGCTGGCCCCAAGCGGAGATACCGTGTCAGTTGCGTGTCTTCATTCTTCACAACTTTTCACGTTATTGTCCTCTTACAGAGACGAGGATATCGTAACTTAATTTTCCCGCAAAATTACAAAGACAATTAAGTGACATAGGTGGGGTTCGGCCTGGTCAGCTGAGTTCAGCCGCCCAGCCCCCGTCCACCTCTCAGCGCAGGTGGAGCTCGCCAGACCTCGCCTGCACTGATGTGAGTTTTATTGTCCAGTCCCTTCAGGTGTTGGCCCCAGGAGCATTTCCCTCCGGGCGGAATGCGCAGTGGACTATGCCCCTTCTGACCCAGCAGATCCAAGATGAGGATGATCAGTACAGCCTTGTGGCCAGCCTTGACAACGTTAGGAATCTCTCCACTATTTTGAAAGCTATTCATTTCCGAGAGCATGCCACGTGTTTCGCAACTAAAAATGGTATCAAAGTAACAGTGGAAAATGCAAAGTGTGTGCAAGCAAATGCTTTTATTCAGGTACGGAAGTAGGCGCCTTTAAGCCTGTGCCATAGATATTCTAAATGCAATTTAATGAAATCCGAAGGTTTTAGTAGACATAATAACTTAATACGCATAATAACTTAATAGTCAATAGTCATAATAAATAATAGATAAATAACTTAATAGTCTTAAGTTAGAGAACAAACGTCATTACTTGAATTTTTTTTTTCTCTCCCGGTAACAAATTCTTTTCCCATCTTGTTTTACAGAGATAATGGTTAGTAATGACTAAAGTTTATTAAACTAGACTATCGGCTAGGCTACAGTCTTCTTAGTGTTTAACTTATTTAATTTTAACAATAATCCTATAAGGCAGGTTCTGTTGTTATTCCCGTTTTATATATGTGGAAACGAGGCACAATTTTAAGTGATTTGCCAACAGTCCCACAGCTGGTAAGTGGCTGAATTGGGATAAGAACCCTGAACATTTGTTTCCAGAATATCTGCTCTTTTTACCACTGCGATACTACCACCTTGCTGTTACTAAAGAGTATTTTTTCCCTTTACCGGTTGTAATAGAATTTTTGTTCTTCCAAAGTAATATTTGTATGGTTCAGATAGGATTGCAAATTCAACTAAGCATTTTTTTTAACATGTAAGTGCACAGCATGACCTCAGGGATAGAGAGGTAAATAAGACATGGTTCTTGTCCTTGTGCGGCGACATGGTATAGTGGCTCACACCTGTATTTCCAGCTGCTCAGGAGACTGAGGCTGAGGCACGAAGATCGCTTGAACTCAGGCATTAAAGACCAGCCTGAGTAACCATAGTGAGACCCCCGAATCAATAAAAAATAATAATAAAAGTTGTAACTAATATTGCTCATGCATTATCAAGTCATCCGTCTGTTTTCCAAGTGACCTTAGCAGTAGTGATACGCACAAAAACGGGATAAGGGAGAGTCCCAGAGGGATAGTTTTAGATCCAGGAATGGATATAAGGATGCTTCAAAGGATGTCTCTAAGATGTTTTGATTGCTAATCAGAAATTATTCTCATGGGATTAGCACAGTATTGTATTTTTTAAACATATAAAGTGAAATCTAGGACCTTGTATATTTTCATTCTTTTACATAACAATTTTCATTTTTACTTTTTCCGTAGGCTGGAATATTTCAGGAATTTAAAGTTCAGGAAGAGTCTGTTACTTTTCGAATTAATTTAACTGTCCTTTTAGACTGTTTGTCTATTTTTGGATCAAGTCCTATGCCAGGTAAACTATTATCAGTATAAAGACATAAAAGTGTTATATACAGTGGTCAGAAAAATACAGGAAGTTATTTGGAATATAAACATTTGTTCAGAAAGCTAATGCCAATTCATTTTTCGGTGGCCACAGTCATGGGTTCTAACATTTCACAATGTTAATTGCAAGTATGTTTATAGTTCTTTCATATTTGTAAAAGTATTTACATTCATCTTTTTTTAATTTACAAGGCTTTGAGGGATTTTAAATTTGAACTGGCCAAAAGAATACTTTGGACATGTCTTTAATATCTTTAACATTGTGAAATGTTTTAATTGCTTCTCTTCCCTAACTTGTCCAGAATTACTCAGCTAGTTAGTGGCAGAGAAAAACGAAAGCCAGTTCTCCTGACTCCTAGTTTACTGTGTTCAAAATTTGTTTCTTTTAAGCCATATTTTATAAGTTATGTCTATTTTGATAAATGATTTTTTGGTGTTTTTGAGACGGAGTTTCTTTCTTGTTGCCCAAGCTGGAGTACAATGGCAGAATCTCGGCTTACTGCAACCTCTGCCTCCCAGGTTCAAGCGCTTCTCCTGCCTCAGCCTCCCAAGTAGCTGGGATTACAGGCACGTGCCACCATGCCCGGCTACTTTTTTGTATTTTTAGTAGAGATGAGATTTCACCATGTTAGCCAGGCTGGTCTCAAACTCCAGACCTCAGGTGATCTGCCCGCCTCAGACTCCTGAAGTGCTGGGATTACAGGCACGAGCCACCGTGCCCGGCTGCCAAATGATTTTCTTTAAAATGTATATTTTTTTATTTGTTAAGGGAATTATTTTTAAGAATGGTGAAATTCAATTGCTGTAGGTATAAAACTGTAAGGAATCCCCAGAATTTTATTTCATAGGAAAGCAACCTGGAGATTAGCTAGGAAAAATTCAATATAGTTCTCCAGAAAAGTGTATTTTAACTTTCCACAGACAGTTCCACTGTTGAATTATACATTTTCTAATGACAGTGTTCTCCAGCTGGTTTTTCGTAAAAGCATCTGTCATGTTCCATTCCTCACTGTGGCTCTCAGTCCAGCAAGGAGAAGGACTTTGAATATCCTGTCATAGTCCTCCTTGCCGCTAGTGGCTTGCAGTGTTAAAATTTACACCACCATTAACAACCCTCTTTTTCTCTCAGTTTGATTTTAAAATGTGAGGAAATATAAATATCTCCCAGTTGGAAAAGTTAGAAGGATCCTTGTCATAGTGAGTACACTGACGTTACAGTACAGATGATAGCAATCCACTGTTACACACATTGAACCTTCAAGGAATAGCATACCCTGTTCTGCAGCAATTTAGTTACTTGCTGTGTTGATCCATATAGATTCTCTATTCTGAAATTTTATGGGATGTAAAATCAACAAGCTACTTCTGAGGTGTTTATGACAACCTGAAAATGATTCCAAAGAATTATGTTACATTTTATTCTGGTTCCCAGTTTTCTTGTATTTTTGGAATTGTCTACACACAACTGTCATCAGGGAAGATGTAATCCCTTTTTATGAGGAAATACATGTATGTGAGAAATTGGACGGAATAAATTATTCTTGAGAAATTTGATGTATCATTTCGAGGAGAAGCTGAACCCAGAGCTATAAAGCTAACGCCAAGTATGACTTCTTTCCATTGCAGGGACTTTAACTGCACTTCGGATGTGTTACCAAGGTTATGGTTACCCTTTGATGCTGTTTCTGGAAGAAGGAGGAGTGGTAACAGTCTGCAAAATCAATACGCAGGAACCTGAGGAGACCTTGGATTTTGATTTCTGCAGCACCAATGTTATTAATAAAATTATTCTGCAGTCAGAGGGGCTCCGTGAAGCATTTTCTGAATTGGATATGACGAGTGAAGTCCTACAAATTACCATGTCTCCTGACAAGCCTTATTTCAGGTACTTGAGAGCAGTGCAGTTATAGTTAATGTGGTCTGTACTCCCATCTTCCCACTTAGACATTTGCTTAGGGTGCAAAATTATTATTATCCACATTTTTAGAGTTTTCACAACTTTAGACAGCTTGTACTGTTACCTCATAATTTTATGGTTCAAGAAACTTAAGACCCAGGAAGATTCACTCACTATGTCATATTTAGGTGGTAGTGGCATCTAGATGAGAAACCCAGTCCCCTAATTTATAAATGAGTGGTATTTTCATTGTACTACTACTTACTGTCATAGATAGGTTACATCATGAGGAAAATTGGGTTTAAGTGTTTGAAAGGGTGTTTCTATTATGGTATCTTTTTCAAGTTCAGGTTGCAGAAGAAAATGTTTTCTACACATGGTTCATTCAGTCACCAAGTATCTGTTGATCACCTACCATGTGCTTATTCATCTTATTAAGCATTATGGGAAGAACAGCTTAAAACCAAGGTGAAACCAACATACGTGAAACAGCAAACCATTAAGTACCAATATAGCACACAGAGATACCTGGGAAACGCTTATATAAGGATTTAGAGATGATTGCTCAAAGCTGGCTTCCCAAGATAGGGCAGTTGTCAGCAGGAGTACCATATCAAAAAAGCTGCTCCTGATACTTTAACACAAGTGTCTGTTCAGGGTTAGACTCAGTTTAGAGATTCTAGCAATTTAGAGAGAGGATCTAAATATTCTCTTTTCAGAATATTTCAGGATCTAAATACTCTCTTTTTGAAATATTTCAGAATGTTAAATAAAGGCACTAAAGACATATGGAATAAAAGGAATAAGGTATTCTTTTTGTAACTACTTTAGAAGAATTACAGGCCTGGCTGTAAAAGTGCAGTGGCTCACACCTGTAATCCCAGCACTTTGGGAGGCTGAAGTGGGCGGATCATTTGAGGTCAGGAGTTCAAGACCAGCCTGGCCAACATGGTGAAACCCTGTCTCTACTAAAAGTAGAAAAATTAGTTGGGTGTGGTGGCGCGTGCCTATAATCCCAGCTACTCGGGAGGCTGAGGTGGGAGAGTCACTTGAACCCAGGAGGCAGATGTTGCAGTGAGCTGAGATTTCACCACTGCACTCCAGCCTGGGTGACAGAGTGAGACTCTGTCTCAAAAAAAGAAAAAGAATCACAGGCCCTTCTCATGACTTTGGGGAGTTAAGAATTTGGCTCAGGGTCCGATAAAAGTGTTAACCAAAATGGAAATTGGACACCCTACTTTAGCAGTGGAATGAAGTGAAAAATTTCAGGTACTTAAACAATATTTCAGAGGATCTCCTCAGTGATCTCTCTCAGCCTGGGTAACTAGATGGACCATGATCTCTTTCATCTCCAGGATGGGAAACAATTTGGTGGTAGGGAGGTAGGACTTGAAATTTTTTCCTGGATATGTTCAATTTAATGGTAGGGGAGGTAGGAGTTGAAATTTTTTCCTGGATATGTTAAATTTTAAGTACCTGTGACACTAGGGAGTAGCTGGATGCATAGTTATGGTGCTCAGGAGATCCATTTAGACTGGAAATTTAGATTTGGGAACCATCATCATGGCTGGGCATGGATGAGACGGGTCAGAGAGAGAGATTATATTAGAAGAAAGAAAAGATGGACCCCAGGAAAACCAACACCTGGAAGATGGGGGGCAGAAATGGAGCTTAGAGAAAACCAACCTGGATCTTATCACCATGCTCATATAATAGTTAGCAATGTGCTAACCCTGCAGCAAATGCTTCAGAAGTTCTTGCAGATTAAATCAGCATATTAACACTTACAAATTGTCTACAAATAACTTTTGGTGTTACCAAGTGAGGAAAACCATGAAATAGCCTTGAGAGCAGTCTAAGATACAGAAAAGCTGTAATTCCTCGGTGTAGGATTAGGAACAGACCTAAGGGTTACAGTTGACTTAGATCAAGGTCTTCCATCAGTCTTCAATTCTCTCTCTCATTATATATTTCTGACTTAAGGATGAGGAAAAGTCATTTTCAGAGTAGGATTAGGGTAATGAAATTAAAGTGTCCACTACCCTTTTCCTTTTACAATTGATTTTCTTCAAAGCCGTTGATTAGTTGCCCTGAACTCTCGGAACTCTAGTGGGAGCTTTATTATGGTACTTGTTATCGTGTGTTGTAAGCATTTGTGTACATGTCTGTTTCCTCCACTAGTATGAATTTCTTAAGGAAGTGTTTCCTTTATTTTGATCCTAATGTGGTTTATTTTTGGACCAATGAATAAATGAGGTAATCATTTTCTATAGGTTATCTACTTTTGGAAATGCAGGAAGTTCCCACCTTGACTATCCCAAAGATTCTGATTTGATGGAAGCATTTCATTGTAATCAGACCCAAGTCAACAGGTCAGTTCTTAATATAGAGGTTCCCATTGGTGATAAAGAGGAGGTTAAATACCAGATTTCTGTTAAATAAAAACACTTTCAATCTGTTAATTAAAATGCACAGCATTTTATAAAAATAAACAGTAGAGTGCTGGACTTACTAGGGGATGTAGGGTTCTAACAGTGGATGAATTTTAAAAACATCAAGAGAAAATATTAGCAAATTGGATAAGTACCTGATTTTATTCTTAGTTTTGCTACTTTTTGTCCTTGGGAGTTCTGAGCAGTGTTCACTGTGTTGATATAACAGCTTTTTATTTTGTTTTCTACAGATACAAGATTTCTTTACTGAAACCCTCTACAAAGGCATTAGTCCTATCTTGTAAGGTATCTATTCGGACAGATAACAGAGGCTTCCTTTCATTACAGTATATGATTAGAAATGAAGATGGACAAATATGTTTTGTGGAATATTACTGCTGCCCTGATGAAGAAGTTCCTGAATCTTGAGTCTTGAGTATGACAATTCACTGATATTTATGTGTACATTTATGACAGATGAAGTTCTTATTCTGTGTACAGTACTCTTTATAATTTCATATTGGATTTTCTATAGAGAAGAAGCACTGTGGGGAAGATAGGAGCAAGGTCGTGTACCTAATAGTTACTGTGTTTTCTAAATACATTTTGTAGAGGGCATGTAAATAAATGTTTTCATATAGTCATAGATTATTAAGGGCTGTCCTTTAGTTCTGTCTTTTGAACTCACAGTTATGTGAGTCAATGTAACATTTCAAGAGTCTAAAGGCTTAAAGTTTGATGCAGCTACCTGAAATGTTCTTTTCTTTATTTACTATTAGAAAAAGCAAAGGCATATGAGCATTGCTTATTAGTTTGAATTCTAGAGACTAGATCATAAAGTGGTGGTTCTCAAAGTGTTGTGCCCACACCAACATCAGAATGGCCTGCAAACTTGTAGCAAACTCTGGGGAGGAGGCCAGCATTCTGTATTTTAACAAGCTTCCCTCAGGAGATTCTGATGCATGCTAAATTTTGGGAACCACTGGTTTAAAGGAAACTTTTTTCTTTAATAGGAAACTTTTTTTCTTTAATAGGATTTAATTGTATTGAGATAATTGCTTTTACATGTAATTTCCTTGCAAATGTTCTGAAGTTAAGGCATCACTAAACAAGTCTGAACAATTCTTTATGTGATTTATTTTTAAAGTAGACCTTTTAAAGAGATCTGTTAACGGGATATAAAGCAATTTTTAGTGTTACAGGTTTTCTTCTTGTTCTCAAAACTGTTCACTGTAGTAAGTAACGGCAGTCAGTACTTATTACTTTCCATTTGCCTATGAGTTTCTTGACAAATCAAGATGTAGAAAACCAGTTATTAAGTGATTTTGTACTTTCCTGGTAGTTGTCACTAAAATAATTTTTGTGGCATATAAATATATTTAATAAAATACAATACTAAAATTATCTGACTTACTCTCTATAGAAAAAATTACATGAGTACAGTGAAGCTTCTGTCTTTGTTACCGTACCAGGTGACAACAGCTCAGTGTCCGTTCGTGGACGGCACTATTGGCCTTTTGAGTGAGATGGTTCTTTAGGATAAAAAACTGTCATCCCTTTGCAGGATTCATTTAGCCTTTCTGGCCCTTACCCACTGATGCTAGTCATTGTGACCACCACCTCCCCCAAATAAAAGTGTACCAAAGTATTAATTGTTGAGAACCATTCAGTGATATTCACCAAAATTGGAAGATATATTGGAATGCCCTACCTCAATATAGGTCACATAGTGTTAGAGAAAATTGGTTTGGAGAGTATTACAGCAAAGTGTGCTGCAAGGAGGCCACTCCAGCACAGTGGCAGGCACTGCTTCCCAGGCATATGGACAATTTTGGGAGGTGGCCAGGGTCAGTACCTGATAACTAATAAGTCTCTCAATCTCAGCATGCCTAATACATAATAGGCATTTAGGAACTTTGTTATATGAAAGAATCTCCAATTTCAGATTTTCTGTTAGCATCTTATTAGTCACTGTTTAATTCTGATGATTTAGCTCTAAATTTATTTTGATCTAAGGTTTTTTATTTTTATTTTTGGAGACAAGATCTTGCTCTGTTGCCCAGGCTGGAGTACAGTTGTAGGATCACAGTTCACTACCTAGGCTCAAGCAATCCTCCCATCTCAGCCTCCCAAATAGTTAGGACTATAGGTGCATGCCACCATGCCCTGCTAATTTTTGTATTTTTGTAGAGACGGGGTTTCACTATGTTGCCTAGGGTAATCTTGAACTCCTGAGCTCAAGCAATCCACCCGCCTTGGCCTCCCAAAAGGCTGGGATTGCAGGTGTGAGCCACCACGCCTGGCCTAATGTATTTTTAAAAGTTGAATCTAAAAAGAATTTGAAACAAATATAAATCAGCTCAGTAAGGATGGATATTTTTGCACATTTAAAACTATTATTTTAGGCCGGGCGTGGTGGCTCACACCTGTAATCCCAGCACTTTGGGAAGCCGTGGCGGGTGGGTCATCTGAGGTCAGGAGCTCGAGATCAGCCTAGCCAACATGGTGAAACCCCCGTCTCTACTAAAAATACAAAACTTAGCCGGGTGTGGTGGTGGGTGTCTGTAATTCCAGCTACTCGAGAGGCTGAGGCAAGAGAATCACTTGAACCTGGGAGGCGGGGGTTGCAGTGAGCCGAGATTGCGCCCTTGCACTCCAGCCTGGGTGACAGAGCAAGACTCCGTCTCAAAAACAATGAAAAATTAAAATAAAAATTATTGTTTTAGCTGCATGTCTTCAGCTATTTAGAATTCAGAGACTAAGAATTGTTTCTAAGTCACCCTAACATCAAGGTACTTACTTTATAAAGAATTTCCTCCTTATGTGTGTTGTATTTGACCCAGGCATTTTTACTTTAATAAAAGTTTAACTTTATTTCCTATGCAAAACCACTAGGGGGAGTGCTCCCTCAGGCAGAGCAGGCGACACTTTGGTGCCACTACAAATTGATGTGTAGCATATAGAAGAACACAGTCTTATATGTGACTTTTAGTTCTGTCTTTTTGAAGTTTATCTCTCTTTCTAGTAAAATTGTGCTTACTGTGAATGGATAAGTAATCTTTTTTTTCATTTTTCATTTGTTGATTTCCCATTCAATGATGTAGTGCTTCCACCTAGAATTGGTGAAATGCTTCAAAATAATACAAATAAAAATATTTGTTAAATTTCACTTTTCTAATAAAAATAAGGCTTGTAACACAATCATTTTAACAGGAAGCCACAGGGTTTCTGTGGTATTATCAAAGTCCCAGTAAAAATTAATTAAAATTGTAAAAGGGCAGAATGTGGCACTCTCAACAGTGGGGTAGGGAATCATTCAGAACATAGAGACTTCCTTCTCTCCTTCCCTGTCTTCACACTGCTTGTCCCTTATCCCCACCTGAAATAAAATCTATTGGGTCCTGAGAAATTGGAGTGTGGAGTATTTTTTCTTTTCCCAATTATGTTTGTAATTTGCTTTCATTCTCTCTTTGGAATAGGCAGCGCTGTTTTATACTAGTATCAGGTTACAAACACCCCAGGAGGAGTCATTAGCTCTAACAGGATTTCTCTCTCAGGAGTGGACAGCTAGTATTCTAATCAGAAAGACCAAAGGCAGTGGTTTCAAGTGCTTTCTCTATCTGTATCTCAGTCACATCCAGAGGTTTTGATAATCAGCAGAGTAAATGTGTGAAGTATAGTTTTGAAATTCATAGCTTGTTGATCATTATAATAGATACTAGTAGTGGCTCTCAGTGGCAAAACTAGAGGTATTCAGGATATGTGAACTTACTAAATTATTTCAGAGTAATCCTCATATTTAAGTGAAAAGGAAGTAACAATCTAGTGAAGCCTATGGCCTTTACCCTCAGGCATGGTGCCTGACACTTGATCCCAAAATGGTCTTGCTTCCTGCCATTTTGTCCAAGGATTTCTGGTTGCCTTGGCTAACTAGGTTAGGAGAGTACTATTTCTGGAATATTGTCAAGCCTGCCTTAAGTGGACCTTTAATACAGGTTACATAAACTTTTTTCTTTCTTTTTTTTTTTTTTTTTGAGATGAAGTCCCACTCTGTTGCCAGGCTGGAGTGCAGTGGTGCGATCTCAGCTCACTGCAACCTCTGCCTCCCAGATTCAAGCAATTCTCCTGCCTCAGCCTCCCGAGTAGCTGGGACTACAGGTGCCTGCGACCACATCCAGCTAATTTTTGTATTTTTAGTAGTGATGGGGTTTCACCATGTTGGCCAGGATGGTCTTGATCTTTTGACTTCGTGATCCTCCCACTGCAGCCTCCCAAAGTGCCTGGGATTACAGGTGTGAGCCACCACGCCTAGCCGGTTACATAAACTTTTTTGTTTGCTTGCTAAAAAATGTTCATTGAGCTAGGTGTGGTGGCTTTCACCTGTAGTCCCAGCACATTGGGGGGCCGAGGCAGGAGGACCATTTTAGCCCAGGAGTTTTGAGACCAGTCTGGCCAACATAGCAAGACCTCATCTCTAAATTTTTTTTTTTTTTTTTTTTTTTTTTTAGCCAGGTTTGGAGTATGCATGTAGTCCCAGCTACTCCAGAAGCTAAAGCAGGAGGATTGCTTGAGCCCAGGAGTTCAAGGCTGCAGTGAGCTATGATCATGCCACTACACTACAGCCTGGCAGGAGAGTGGGACTGTGTCTCAACAAAAAATAAAAATATTTATTGAAATCTGTATGTGAGACAGCTTGATCTGGGCTTGAATTATTTTTTTCTAACTTGGTGCAGAGATTGTTGGAAAATAATCCTCATCCACCTAAAAAATGTCAGTGCTTGTTAGCTAATTCAGAAGAATTGTAAGAGCTCTGTATGTTAGCTCAGATCTGTTAGAAATGTCAAGTGTTTGATTGGATTGGGTTATCCAGATTGGTTGAATTTAGAAAGTAGCTTCTGTGGTTTTGCAGTGAGAATGCAACTTTATATTTCTAATGTGGCTTGTTAAGACTTCGGGATTTCACCAAAATAGTAAAATTTTAAAACTTTTGGGCAGGGCACAGAGGATTTTTAGGGCAGTGAAACTAATATGTATGATACTATAATGGTGGATACATGTCATTATAATTTTTCCAAACCCACAGAATGTATACCATCAAGAGTGAACCCTCATGTAAACTGTGGACTTGGGTAATAATGGTGTGTCAGTGTGGGTTCATCAGCTGTCACAAATGTACCACTCCGGTGGGAGATGTTGATAAGGGAGAAGCCAGGTATGTGTGGGGGTAGGGGGTAAATGGGAAATCTCTGTAGCTTTCCCTTAATTTTGCATGAACCTAAAACAGCTTTAAAAATGCCTTTGGGAAAAACTTTGGGGACCAACATAGGTGCCAACTTATTTTACCAGGTATAAGGATGTTAAAATTATACCATTCAGTATCACCACCATTTTATAAAACATTTTAACATCAAAACCCCAGACAATAGCAACTTTACAGTGACAATAAAGAAAAACTTTAAACATTAAAAACAACTTTCAAATGCAGGAACAGGTACACCATAAAATTTTATTTCACAGTGTTACACTTATGCTACTGTTTATTGATACAGGTTTGTCAGTTTGGACATCTTAGGATTGCAAAATAGTAACATTTTATAAATTTTGGTGCCACCCAAAATGGAGTCTACATGGCCATTTCTTTCTGTTATTCTTTTTTTTTTTTTTAAATGTCAGTCATTGTTGAAAAGCCATTTTCAACTACGTATGTGAAAATGGAAGCAACTCTTCTGAAGCTACTGTAATCAATTCAGAATATTCTGGGGAGGAACAGCAGCCTCATCTCCAGACAGGGCTAAAATGAACAATGACAGGCCAAGTGACCAGTTAATAAGCACCGCAGAGAAGGGCAATGGAATATATAGCTGTTTTCAGCCAGGGCTGCAATGTGGGACCTTGATCCTGAGTGCCAACCCTAAAGCATCCTGGGAGTTAGTCGGCAACTGCCAGGAGAAGGCCTACCAGTCAGTGGACAAGCCTTTGGCTTAGTTGGTATATGTGTGCTTCTGCCACAGCAGAACACAACTCACTATACCTTAGGTACTGGTTGATTCTTAAATTTTACAGGCTGAACAAATGACTGAAATAATTTCCTGAATGAAGACCCAAAATGTGGTTCTATAAGCACTGAGTGCATTGATACAGATATTGATAGTGATACACTTGGATCCCCAAAGACACAGGGTCTTTGAGCTGTATTATTATTATTATTATTATTATTTAGACGGAGTTTTGCTCTTGTCGCCCAGTCTGGAGTGCAATGGCACAATCCTGGCTCACTGCAACTTCCACCTCCCGGGTTCAAGTGATTCTCCTGCCTCAGCCTCCCAAGTAGCTGGGATTACAGACACCCATGATCACACCCAGCTAATTTTTGTATTTTTAGCAGAGACGGGGTTTCGCCATGTTGGTCAGGCTGGTCTCGAACTCCTGACCTCAGATGATCCGCCCACCTCGGCCTCCCAAAGTGCTGGGATTACAGGCTTGAGCCACCATGCCTGGCCATCCCTAGTTTCTTTATAAAGTAAATAGGTCCTTTCTAACTTATAACATGTTATGATGAGTTCAGTAAATCAGATCAGGGCAAGTGTTTCAGAAGGATCAAACTATTCCTTCCAAGGCAGTTTTGGTGACCTCAAACAGGCTGAGGCTAAAGACACTTCCAAATACAGTTGACCCTTGAACAACATGGGTTTTAACTGTATAAATCCACTTATACACAGATTTTTTTCAATAAATACATTGGAAGTTTTTTTTTTTTTTTTGGAGATTTTTGACAATCTAAAAAAACACAAACTGTTGCCTAGAAATATTTTTTAAAAATTTAAAAGGTATGTCATGAATGCATAAAATATATGTATATACTAGTCTTTTATCATGTGCTACTACAAAATATGCACAAACCTATTATAAAATGCTAAATTTTCTCAAAGTTTACACACATATACAGTACATGGTGCTATTCACAGTCCAGAGAAATGTAAACAAATGTAAAGATGCAAGGTTAAATCATAGCCGCATAAAACCAACGGGAGTACACACTGTACTGCAGTCATTTTGTAGCTGCCTTCTACTGCTGCTGCCGTGTGCTCAGGTGTTGTGAATATCCGCTCAAAACGCTGTTTGATGCTCATCATCTCTGTATGAGCAGTTCGACTCGCCAGTAAATTTCATGTGGCAGAAAAAAGTACTCTCTTGAGATTCTTAAGTATTTTTCATCGTGTTTAGTGCACCATAAACCTCAAATAATACCATGGGACCCATACGAAGTGCCACTAGTGATGCTGGAAGTGTTCCCAAGAAGTAGAAGTCATGACATTACAAGAAAAAGCTGAATTGCTTGATATGTATCAAAGATTGAGGTCTGTGGCTGTGGATGCCCTTCATTTCAGTCCAAGGATTCCTTTTGTAAACAGACTATGTAAATTTATGGAATCAATAAATACAGTATAGTAATGTAAATGTATTTCCTTATTTTCTTTCTTTTTTCTTTTTTTGAACAGGGTCTCACTTTGTCATCCAGGCTAGAGTGCAGTGGCATGATCTCAGCTTACTGCAACCTCAACCTCATGGGCTCAAGCAATCTGCCTTCCTCTGCCTCCCAAAGTGCTGGGATTACAGGCAATGAGCCACCATAGTTGGCCCCTTATCATTTTCTTAATAACCTTTGCTTTTCTCTAGTTTACTTCATTGTAAGAATATATTATGTAATATACATATAACATACAAAGTATGCATTAGTCGACTGTTTATCTCATCAGTAAGGCTCCCAGTTAACACTAGGTTATTAGCAGTTAAGGTTTGGGGGAATCCAAAATTATACAAAGATTTTTGACTGCACAGGGCATTGGCAGCCCTAACCCCTGCATTGTTAAGTGGTCAACTGTAGTATATGAAAGTGTTCACCAATAAATTACTTAGGTATTGCAGAATTTTTTTAAAAATCAGAACTGAAAGGAATAAAGTTAGAGTCAGAAAAAGGGAAATGGAAGGTAATAGAGTTCCAATGACACAAGAAACTATAACTTAAAGCATGTGTCTAAAAGATTTCTTTCCCCCAAGTCATAGATCAGGATCCTAGTTGTTTTGTGTTTTTTTTGAGATGGAGTCTCTCTCTATTGCCAGGCTGGAGTGCAGTGGTGCGATCCCAGCTCACTGCAATCTCCAACTCCCCGGTTCAAGTGATTCCCCTTCTCAGCCTCCCGAGTAGCTAGGTTTACAGGCACGTGCTAACAAGCCTAGCTAATTTTTTTTTTGTATTTTTCGTAGGGACGGGGTTTCACCATGTTGGCCAGGATGGTCTCGATCTTCTGACCTCGTGATCTGCCCACCTTGGCCTCCCAAAGTGCTAGGATTACAGGCGTGAGCCACCGTGCCTGGCCAGGATCCTAGTTTCTAATGGCTCTTGGGTATTTCACCTGAAATGCTGCTGCTAAGTGGACCTTTTTTCCCAGAGTCCTTAATAAAAAACCGTTCTGTTTTAGATCTGCCAATGCTACCAATGTTGAGAAACATTTTGTGGTCGAGAATTTTTATCATCAACAAGGTTGTCTTTATTGTTGGCTGTTGTGTATAAAGGTTTTCAATTTGATGACAGAAGACCTAGAGGAAAGGAGAAAATCATATGAGCGTTTTTCTTGGTTCTTGCCTTCCCTTCCTCCATAACTGGCCCTGCCTCCCCCAGCAGCACGTCTCATTACCTTACCTCAGCTAAAGGCTGAACTTAGCCTGAGGCAATTGTGTCACCATTTTCCACCACATGACTATACTCTCCAAATGCTGTCTCTTCTAATAGGCCTCTAAAATCTGAAGAGAGTCTCAAGTTTTCTTCCTAAAGAGCAGGGAGCTCTCGGCAAACCAAGGATAGTTGAGCTACCTGGATTGTTTAAATCCTAGGTGGAAAACTTATCTAATTTAGGGCCTTTTATATAGTTCATGATTTTCAAGTGGTTTCTTCTCACGAACACAGAGACTTAGAGCCCGAGGCCTGTGAAAGATCTCTGTTGTTTGTTTCTAGCCGTTGAGATGTCTGTCCTCTGATTTCTCATTACTGAAGGAGCTGAGCAGGACTCTGATGTATTATGATCCAAAAGACAGCTCCAGAAACACAGTTACTATTAAGTGTTCTTTAGTCACCTCCTATTTCTACCTCAAGCCTGAAAAAAGTGTGGTTTTCATAGTCCTTTTTTTTTTTTTTTTTTTTTACCTGTAAAGAATATTTGTTCTGTAGTATATGAGATACAAAATTTATGAACTTGGGGTTTTTATGCAAGTCGTATTAAAGACTGGTTCATTCTCTATTACTGGACTGTATAAAATATAGGAAGCGATCTGGCACTTTAACTTCCTTTGCAGTAAACCAGGAGATAATGAGATTCCAAACTAGCTGAAGAAATAGGCACAGATTAAGTCAGTTGCCCAGGGGTCTCATAAATTCAGAGGTGGGCAATAACTGTGAGAGGCCTGCATCTCTGCTAGGGATAGTAAGTGGGAATTGGCCTCAGGCCTACTTCTCTCACACCACAAGGTGGCAGGATTCCCCTTGCCTGAAATCTGAAAGGATAACTGATTTCCATAGTGTATATATTATCTTTGAGTTTAGGTGACTGTCAGACTGCTTGTCTATGATACTATCTTTGTTTCCAGAACCTGATAAATCTATCTTTTTCGAGATGTTAACCAGAAAAATGTTTTCCACGTAAGCTTGGTAGTAGCTTTTCAAAATATTCAGCCCCCAACTCCGTTTGCTTCATGCAACAATGGTGTCAGTAGAAGGGAATAAAGACAAAGACCAGCTTTCAGTAAAAATAAAAATAGCTGTTACTTAATACATGATTGTTATGGGGCCAGGCACTCTGCTAAGCACTTCACATATAATGCATTATCTCATTTATTCTCACAGCAACACTGAGATAGGTACTATACTTCATCCCCATTTTATAGGATTATCCATAGCTAGAAAGTGGTAGTCCTGGGTTTTGAACTCAGGCTTGCCTGTCTCCAGAACTACAGCTCTTAACCACCATAAATCAATAAGATTAATTCATAGGGATGCACTGAAGTTGTATTTCTATGATCAGATTAAATAGCTGATGAGATAGTCATAGTTCATAAAGACTTTATATCCTAAAATGGGGCCAAAATTCCTTACCAAACTGCAAAAGTATTCATGTATACCCTCAGGGCGAGCATGCACTACACCCTTTGCTTTCAACAAAACCAAATCTTAGTTTCTCTACTTCGTTCTAAAGACAGTGCAAGGTTTTATTTGCCAAAATTTAAATCACTGATCATTTCAAAAAGACTTCAGGTATGTAAAATACAATGTTTTCTGAAAAACTGATTTGCAGCCAGGTATGGTGTACTCACGCCTGTAATCCCAGCACTTTGAGAGGCTGAGGCGGGAGGATCGCTTGAGCCTAGGAATTTGAGGCTAGCCTCAGCAACATAGTGAGACCTCGTCTCTACAAATTGAAAATATAAAAATAAAAATTTAAAAAACCTGATTTGTTCCCAACATGCCAATAGGGAAGGATATATATATATATAATTTTTTTGAATTTTTAAAATTTTTTCTTAGGATACAGAGTCTTGCTCTATTACCCAGGCTGGAGAGCAGCAGCATGATCTTGGCTCACTGCAAACTCTGCCTCCCAGGTTCAAGCGATTCTCCTGCCTCAGCCTCGTGAGTAACTGGGACTACAGGCACATGCTGCCACGCCTGGCTAATTGGGGGTTTCACTGTGTTTCCCAGGCTGGTCTTGAACTCCTGAGCTCAGACAATCCACCTGCCTCAGCCTTCGAAAGTGCTAGGATTACAGGCATGAGCTACAGAACCCAGCCAAAGGTTTTGTATATTAAAAGTCCTGAGAAGCCCTTCAGAAAAGTAACCTGTGTCACTTTGTTTAAACCTGGTTTTTTTTTCCTTAATTGATTTTTGTCTTTCTGCCACAGAGCCTTTCTCCCTCCCGCAGAGAACTGATGCACATCCCTTGGAATCAGCATTTCTTGCAGCCCCCCTCAGGACATGCTGCCCTGTACAGCTGTAAACTACTTACCATTCCTCCATACCCTGCCCTCTGTCATGCTTCTGTGCCTTTGTATGTAGAGTTCCTTCTTCCAGGAATGGCTTCTGTTCTCCATCTGGATGAACTGCTACTTCTCCTTTAAGAAATGGCTCAAATGTCACCCTTTCTATGAAGTCTTTTCCGATTCTCATAGATTGTCTCTCTTTTCGTTGCACTGAGAATGCTATTCCAGAACTTAAACTTCATGTTTTCATTATTTCTTCATGTTTTCTCTTACACTAGAATGTTGTCCCCTTAAGATTAATGACCATGTTTTATTTATCTTTATTACCACCTGCAGCTCTAACTGCACCTGGCACTTAGTAGGTGCTCAACAAATGTTTGTTAAAGGAATGAATGAAGATGAAGAAATTGAGACTCAATGTTTAAGTGACTTAAGGTCTCATGGTTTTTGGGATTCACACACGAGGTGCCTTGACTCAGAGTACAGTGCTCTTTTCTCTATATCTGAACAGCAAATATGTGGTAGAAGTCCGCTATTCCCCCACCCATAGCCCAAGGTGGAAGACACTAATAAATCAAGCTCCACCAAACCCAGCCTTTTGCTCTGGAACCTGAAGCATCACTCCAGGAAGCCATTAACAGAATGGGCCCATGAGATGAAATGTATTTGCTCTGCCTGCCCTATTCCATGCTGTCCCCACCTGTCAGACCATTTCTGTGGGCATGGCAGAGTACCTGGAGACTGCAGAGCTCCCCACTGCTCTGCTAAAGACAAGGTACACTGAGCTGGCTCACTGTGGCTTAGCAGCCCTTGTTCCCCATAAAAGAGACCCTCAAGCAGTGAACTAAAGGTTTCTGAGTTTTCACTTCTCTACCTGCCCCAGTGCCTCCAGCTAGTACCAGAATCCTGATTTGGAAAAGCTGCTGCCTCTTGTTTGGCTGCCTGGCTCTGCTGGAGCAGATTGTGCTCCTCACTCAGTCATACCAAGGTTTGGCCAGATATTTTCTCCTTAATTTTGTAGATGGAGTGTTGGAATGTTTACTAATAAATAATAGGAAAAGAAGATGAATGCAGCAGCCTGGAAACAACCCAGCTTATGGAACATACATTTCATCACTAAGGTCTTGCCTAAGACTGGGTCTGGCTGATACAAAATGTACTGAAGCATATGACCTCCTTTCTTTTTCCTTGTTCACTTCTCTCTGGAGACAATCAACTCCCAAATCCCCATTTCCACCCTATTTCCCTTCTCTAGCCCCTCAGCCCAGAAGAGGCTGTTCCATTTTGTTCACAAGACCAAGAGTACTGTATGTCACTAATAGGTTAATAGGCATTGAGGCACCTTCCTTTGCTCCCCTCTTATGAGAAGAAAAGGATGGTTCTCCCTGCTCCTTCTGTTGGCTTCTACAGCTTTATACCCATCGAAAGGTATATCAAAATAACTTTTCAGTATGCAGCTGTTTCGGAGACATCTAACAGAGAGAAAGGTAAAGTTGGTAACTTCATGCTTTCATACATCCAGCAAGTTTGATGACTAGGTAGAGTTGTTAAAATAGCTAATATTTATTGAGCACTTACTGTATACCAGATCCTGTGCTAAGTGCTTTATGTGAATGATCTCATTTACTCTTTATTATGTTTCCATATTATAGATACTATTCTAATCCTCATTAGAGAAAAGTGAGGTTTAAGATACCTTACCTAATGGTACATAGTAGTAGAGCCTGGATTCAAGCACAGATATGTCTAACTTTAAATGTAGTCTATGACCTTAACTACTACATTCTTCTAACAATCAGAACTGTCCAGTAATGGAAGGAAGGGGCCATCTTGAGAGATAATGAGTAAATTCCTGATTATGGGAGGTATTTAATCAGGTACTGGACAAACAGTAATCTCAAAGGTCTTCTCTACCAATACAGCTCATGCTAATATCAGCAATGTCAGTGATGATTTTCTGTTTGCCAATATAATGCTTCTTATTAGTCATCCTCTTTCCATCTGCAATCGTCATCATTAACACGCTCATCATCTATAATTAGCACATACTATGTGCCAGGCATCCATCTTTGCAGTTTTACTTAACTTATTTATTAACTTATTTACTTATTTATTAATAACAACCCTATGAAGTAGATATTATATTATTATCATCCCCATTTTATGGATGAGGAAACTGAGAAGAAAAGCGATTTGTCCAAGATCTCACAGCTAAAGACAGAGCTGGGGCCAGCTGCAGTGGCTCACGCCTGTAATCCCAGCACTTTGGGAGGCAAAGGCAGGCAGATCACGAGGTCAGGAGATCGAGACCATCCTGGCTAACACAGTGAAACCCCGTCTCTACTAAAAATACAAAAAAATTAGCTGGGTGTGGTGGTGGGCACCTATAGTCCTAGCTACCTGGGAGACTGAGGCAGGAGAATGGCGTGAACCCAGGAGGTGGAGCTTGCAGTGAGCCAAGATTGTGCTACTGCACTCCAGCCTGGGCGACAGAGCAAGACTCTGTCTCAAAAAAAAAAAAAAAAAAAAAGAGCTGGGCTTATAACCCAGGCCATCTGGCACTAGTCCGTTCCTTACCACTACATGGCACTCTCTTAATATTTGACACATATACCATACTCTTAAAATATATCTTTTTTATCGTCACAAATAACATTTATTGTAAAAATAAAAGTAAAATGACACAGAAATACATAACATAGAATTTGAAAGTCCTCCATAATCCTGTGTCCTAGAGATAAGTATTATTCTTTTCACTAACTACATATTTACATATACTTATGAGTTATGCTACATATATTGCTCACTAATGTGTACTTTTCATGTTTTTAGCCCTAACAATATATATGGGAATATTCTTCCATGACACTTAAAGCTCTACATCATGCCTTTGAACGACCATATTCTACGGCAATTAACGTGCTAGTATTTCTACTGGTAGACATTTGAGTTTTTCCCACAAATCTAAAAGAAAGACATAGTTATGTATGTATATGTGTATATTTATATACACATATTTATAAATACATATTTTGTGCAAGGATTTCAAAAGACAGATCTTAGAAGTGGTCTTTCAGAGTCAAAAGTTCCATGCATCTAAACATTCTATTAACTTTTCCCAATATATCCACCAAAAAGGTGCAATCAACATACAGTCTTATATAAATAGAGTATTGAGAGGGCTGAGCTCCCCATACCTTTTACATAGCTGGGTTTTACTACCTGTATTTGTCATTACCACTAAAACAATAGGTTAAAAATGTTATTTCATGTTTTGAATCCTGCCTGAGATTGGAAATCTTTGTGTGTGTGTGTGTATTGGTCATACGCATTTCTTCCTCTTCGAAGTGTCTCCTCATGTCTTTCGTAACAATGACACTGGCCTCTCTTTCATTGAAACTTTGTCGTCTATTTTTTTCTGACTCTCTTAATTCTTAAGGACTTTTTTAGAGACTCCTTTTCAGTTCCTCTTTCTGCATGACCCCTAAATAATACAATAATGATAATTACAATAATTAACATTTCACAGAAGCTTACTATGTGCCATACAGTAAGTAAAGCACTTAAAATGAAGTGCTGTATTTATGTGCATTTTCACAGATGAAGAAAGTAAGCCTTAGGAAGTCCCACTATACGTGGGAAAGCTCAAATTTGAGCCTCAGCAGTTCTGCTACCAAACCACCATATTCTCTCTGAAATAAGTGGAAGCATTCTCCAAAGTTCTTTCCTAAGCCTTCTTGTTTCACATGTATGTATTCCGTGGGTTATCTTACCCATTCCATTAGCTTCAGAATCATTTCTTTGAGCTCTTGGCCCATACAGCCAACAACTTAACAGCTGTTGCCAAGTGGATGTATTGTGGGTACTGCAAACATATCCAAAGTGGAAACCATCTTCCCTCAGGCACCCTAGACATCCTCCAAGATTATTCCTCTTGCCAATGCTATTTAATAACATTGCCATTCACCCAGTTGCCCAAGCTAGAAACTTCAAAACTACCTTTAATTCCTGCCTCTATTAAACCTCACATCTGACTGGTCCTATGGTCTCTCAATACAGACTCCATATACCTTCTCGATCTATCCTCTACACATTCTTCCTACTACGGCTTTAGATAATTAAGGGTCTAAACATCTCTCCCTTGGACTATTGGATCTACCTCCTAACTGCTCTCCCCACTGCTCCCTAGGTACCATCTATCCTTCTCATTGCTGCCAGAGGTAATGTTTTAAAGCCAATAATTGGTCATGTCATATCCTGCCCAAAACTCTTTGATGGTTGCTTTCTGTCTACTAAATAAATCCTAAAGGCCTTAGCACAGCACATAAAAATTCCATAATCTTGCCCCAGTCTGTCTTTCCAAACTCATGTCCAGCACGTCCCTCCTCAAGTACCTTAAACTACAACCACTCGAGGTCACTTGCTTTTCCTCCGTGATATCGGGTATCTACGCCACTATGCTTCTGTTCATGCAACTTGGAATACTCTCCTCTGGCTTCTTGTCTACCTGCTTATGTCTACTTTTCTTCGAAGACCCTGCAACCCAGCCCCCAACCTATGCAGAGTTTCCACTCACATTTCTAGCCTCATGATGTATTACTTGCCCTTTTCCTTTACATTTCTATTAAAGACTTAATACAGACTAACTTTCATATAAGGGACTCTATCTTAAACATATTAGTATTTCTAGTGCTTAAATGAGCTAGATATGTAAATGATTACAACTGAAGTACATTTGTGATTTAGGTAAAAGTTAGACTAAACAACCAGAAAGTTTATTTCCAAATCCAAGGTTTTCTATGCCCTTTCTGTACACCAAAATTTTATTTGAGACCCTTGCAACTATCATTTAACCTTGAAATTAACTCTGATTTCATGGGGCCATTTCTACTTTAGCTTTTTTGCACAGGCTTCAGAAGCCAAGAATTCGGGCTCCTAGCAATGAAAGTCCAGTGAGTGTAGTCAACGAGTTTCCGGAAGAGGTGAGGTAAGAAGCAGGAGAGTATATCGGAAAACTAGCAGAGTTCCAGGACATCTGGGATTGATTACTCCAGTGAGATGCTGAAGTCTGCAAAGAGAGCAATCCTTGTACTGGGTTTTGACATCTGGCTTTGGCAGTTTCCCCCATGGCTTTGCTCAGCAGTTCTTGAGGAATGAGATATGGGCTTGTTTTAGGGAAAGAAAAACCTTCTGCTACAGCAAAGTCCTTCAAAAGACTCTTCTTTTCCCCTTATATGGAATTTCTTGGTAGGTTTGGTTTCATTGTAATTTACAGAAAGAAAAATTAATTTCCAAGTACCTAAAGACATACCACCTAGGGTCTGAATTAGATCTCCTAATTTTTCCTCCTTCTATGAATCATTTCAGATCACCTAAAAGACACAGTAAATACTGGAAGGCAAAGCAATCTCAGGCTACCAAAGAATGAGATTCCAGATATTCTGAAGTGTCTCTTTTTAAATACAAGCTGAGTAGAACTTCTGTTCAGTTTTGGGGAAACATCATGCATTTTTTCTCTGAAATTATACATTTTGTTCTTTTAGTTTCATTATTATTACCTTCAAAGCACAAAATCTACTTTAGATATATTCAAAGACTCAAAATCTCAAAACTAACCTATGGTATTAGTGGCTAACAATTATCCCTGATTTCAAATATTCTGAACTGTTGCCCTGAAAGCAAAAGGCAGTCTTCTGTGAAGAAGGGGAAGGAAGGGTGTTTTACGAACATTTATTGAGTGCATGCTCTGCCAGGCACTGTACTATGCATGTTATAGACATGATTTTATTTAAAACACCAACAGGCAGGGAGCAAAGTTTTCCATTTTGCCCTGCGGCTGATCCTCTATATCCTTCTAACAGGAATTATTGACAGAAGCTGGAGAATGTCCTCCTCTGGGTAATGATGAAACAGGAGATAGCCTCCTGTGGGGCCCACCTCAGGTGTGGCTCTGACTGAAGTGGGTGTGGAGAGGAGGGCTCAATGTATTCTCCATGGCATGACCTTCCCCACCTGTCTAGCCTGGTGAACCTGGTGAGAAGGGGACCGATTATCAGCCACCACTGGTGAACACATTCAGGGTCCTAACTCTCAGCAGCAATGCACCGCTGTTAGAGGGCTCTCAGGGAAAAGCACATGGCCTTAGAGTCACACTTATTTGAGTCCAAATCTCCAAGACTGAGTGCATTTAGGCAAATTCCATTATAAAACATCAAGCTCCCTTCTGTTAAATGAGAGCTATCATACTGGGTATTTGTGAGGATTAAATTAAATACTTTATAAATAGGACCTAGCTCAGTTTTATGAATTTGGTATAAACTCAACAAGTTTTTGTTCTCTTCCCTCTTAGAACAGTTCGAGGTCAGTACTATTCTGAGATGAACAAATGTCAATGATATGCGTCATTGATAACGTCAAGGTTAAAGACTGAGGCAAGTCTATACAAAACTCTCTTTGACTTAAATTCTAAACATCTATAAAAAGAATCTGAAGAGGCTCTGTCATTATTAACTTTGGAGACTGTATCCTAAAAACTTGCCTTATGTTTAGGGACCTAGACTTTGTATGTTCAGCAAGAAAAATTATTTTAAGGTACTCATTTACTTTCTCTGAATCCATATGATACCTATCATACTGTGATCAGCTACAACCTTGTCTTGCAGGGCTTTTCTATAATGCTCAGCGTTGAAAGGGGTATTATAAATACTAAATATTATTGCAGCAGACCCTATAACACTGGGTTCTATGAGACTGTAAGAAATCAACTAATTTTCCCAAGTATAAGATTTGGCCAAATTCATACACAGGTAGGATTTTGCCTTACTAGCAAGAATGAAAGAGGTGAATCACCCCTACCTGTTTGAATTGGCAGAGGCCATGCCATGCATATATACACATTGATGACATGGCTGATGGCCAGGGCCAGAACTCACCTCCGCAACAGAGTAAGGAGGCTCTTTGTCTCCCTGCTTTTACTGTGTTCACCTCCATATACAAGGATTTGAATCATCAGACACTAGGTGAGGTGAGAAACAACAGGTTAAAGAGAATCAGATAGCAAGCACCTTAATTGCAAACCAAACTCAGGAAAGGACCAGCGGAACTGAGATCTTGTCACAAGTTTACATTTCAAATACCTGCACTACATTTCATTTGTTTCCTAAGCTGATAACAAAGATGTAGCCTCTACCTAGGCTTATGGCATCCTAAATTTCCAAGTTAAATCCCTATTACAAATGGAGGATGTAGTCATGCTGTCTTAGTCCATTTCGTGTCTGGTGAGGGCCCACTTCCTGATTCACTGACAGCCATCTTTGCTGTAAACTCACATGGTGGAAAGGGGCAAGGAAGCTCTTTGAGGTCTCTTTTCAAAGGGCACTAATCCCATTCATGAAGACTCCACTCCCGAGTCCTAGTCCCCTTCTAAAGGTCCTATCTCCAGATAAAACCACAGCGAATATTAGGTTTCAACATATGAATTTTGAAGGGACACAAGCATTCCATCTATTGCATATGCCATCAAAAATTCATTACCCGGTAAAAATCTATATGAGGCTCTCCTTACACTGATTTTGTGTGGAACATGGTAAATCCTTATAATGTATATGCTATGGTCTTTTTTTATTTCAGAACATTTGTCTTCAATGATATCTCTGATTACTGCTTCTATTCCAATCATAATTTCTTCAGAAATACATACAATTCTTTGGCTGAATCTCTACTTTGTCCTGCATACCAATTACTTTCTTGTGAAATCCCTCTCTTCTTTCACTCTGCATTCTAAGAGAGCTTTTCAAGTTTGTTATATCAATCTTGATTCTTAAAATTGGCAGGATATTAAAACTGCCTCTAGAACTATTAAAAAAAAAAGATTCTGTACACTACTTGTAAAACTTCTAATTCAGATGGTCTGGGGTGAGACTCAGGAATTTGTTTTTGCTTGTTTTGTTTTGTTTCTTACTGACTGTGCTGCAATTCTAGATTTGAGAAACAATACTCCAGTATCACTCCATGTTAAGCGTCTTCGTTTTTTTCAATGTGGATCTGAATTTTATTAGACTTGTTTCCTTGAAACCCCTTCTCATTTCACTCATCATTTTTCATTTCATCTCATTTGTTATCCTCAGATTGTCATCCTTTCATTTCAAAGTTTTCTCTCCTTTCAGGCTTCTACCTCTATTACCCAGATGCCACCGTGTGTTCATGCTTCCCTGGAAAAGCTATTCTGGCTCCTATAACTTACTTTCAGGAGGCTTTCTTTTCCCTGAATCTTCAAAATAAGTTCCCCTTTCTTCTGTTATTTACTGTTTTCTGATCACATTAGGTTACCCTGAAATGAGATGAAAATCCCGGCAAACCTGATGTAGACTGCTTCTGACTCCACCCTCTGCTCACTTGAGTATTCCTTGATCTTTACCAACTTTTCCTCTGACTTTGAAAAAACTTAGGTTTTATTTAGAGACATCGCCACCTATTTTACTAAGCCTTCAGATTCATTCTGTCAGTATACTGACTGGTTGAACACTTTTTGCCACACCCCACTGCAAGGGAACGAGCTCTCTGGAAGGAGAATGAGTACTTGTGTACGGATGGTTAAACAAGGTATTACTAATTCCACCCAACCTTGAAGTGCTTTCCAGAGATTCTGCCACTATCATACTTGGATTCCAAGATTAGGGTGTTACTCTTTTAAGACTCTTGTCCAGACATGGACTCAACAAAAGTTTCTGTGTCATATTCTCCCTCAGCACATCTAAGAAAGCAGACAATTTTCAAAAGATAACACATCACTTAAAGAAAAGGAGAGAGGGAATAAAATGGAAGAGAAGGGAAAATACATATATACATGCATGCATATGTACATACATCCCTCCTCACATCCTGCTTACAAGCCCAGGGGAAAATGTAACAAAACCAGTCAATAGTCAGCTTTGTCAGGAGCTGAATTGCCTTTCTGGGCTCTCCTTTGGCAAAGCAGATCCTGCCCATGTTATACAAAGTTTCAGCCACATTTTTGCTATAGTCACTGTAGCTGAATACCTGGGAGTTTAACGAAGCCTTTAGCAGTCTGTAAGCCTCCTGAGGGATAAAACGTTCTAAAAAAAAAAAAAAAATCAGCCTGGCAATTCCAAAGGAGCATGCTGGTTCTGTTCCCTGAGCTCTATGGAGAAGGCATTGTACCCAATGATGACATAACCCAGCAGGATCAGTCCGCTGTGATGTGCCACCTAAGTACTTTGTATTAAGAATTAAAGTTCCAAGCTTGTAATTAATAATAGTTAATTCATATGATACTATTTAATCTTCATGGCTGCCCTACAAGAGAGGAACTGTTATTATACTCATTTTACAGATGAAGGAATGGAAACTAATAACAGCTAAGGATCTTGCCCCAGATCATACAGCCTATGATTGGCAGTGGCAGAATTCCAACACCAGGCAGTCTGAATTCCACAGCCCTCACTCTGTTTTTGTTCACCTATTTTTTATTTCAAATTTTTCAAACCTTCAGAAAAGCTAAAAGAATAGTAAAATACCCATACAATTTTCACCTAGATTCACACATTGCTACAGTTTTGCCACATTTGCCTTATTGTTTTCTCTTCTTAAAAAATACTGTCTCTCTCTATCTATATATACATACATACACACATATATTTTTGTTGAAAATAAGTTGTAGTAATCAAGATACTTTACCCCTAAATGCTTTTTGTTTTGTTTTGTTTTGTTTTGTTTTTTTCTTTTTTTCTTTTTTTTTTTAAGAGACAGAGCCTCACTCTGTTGCTCAGGCTGGAGTGCAGGGGTGTGATCACAGCTCACGCAGCCTTGACCTCCCAAGCTCAAACGATCCTCCACTTCAGCCTCTCAAGTAGCTGGGACTACAGTTGCGCACCACTCTGCTCAGCTTATTTATTTATTTATTGTAGAGATAGGGTCCCACTATGTTTCCCAGGTTGGTCATGAACTCCTGGGCTCAAGTGATCCTCCAACCCTGGCCTCCCAAATTACTGGAATTATAGACAGGCATGAGCCATCGCACGTGGCAACCACTAAATACTTAAGCATGTGTCTTCTTAGAACAAGAACACTTTCCTATATATCTACAATAACATTATCGTTCAATAAATCTTACATCAGTACAACAGCGTTTCCTAATATATGCTCCATGTTCAAATTTCCCAATTTTTCCAATAATGTTCTTTACACCTCATTAAAATCTAGCATCTAATCATCATGTATTGCATTGAGTTCTCATGATTCTTTAATCTGTTACAGTTCTTCTGCCCTTTTGATCTTTCATAACATTGACATTTTTGAAATGTCTAGGCCAGTTGTCTTTCAGCAAAGCTCTCACTGTTAACTACTTACTATACAGCAAAAATAAATTAAGTATACACTGGAAATCATTCACAGGACAACAGTGCTTGTACTCATTTGCCTTCCCAATGTGCTTTCTTTAGGGAAGCTGAAGAGGTATTATTGCTGGCTCCCTCAAGAACTGCACATCACCCACTCACTGCCTGAATTATCTATGTTGACAGGTGCAACAGAATATTTTTTCAGAATTGGGTTGAACATGTAATCATCGTCCCTAATGTGGCATGTCAGAACAACAAACATAAAAAGGATGTCAATTGCTGCTTTCCAGAAAACACTGCCAATAAATCAGGAATCTCAAGGCTACTACTGTAATATTTTTGCATTTTTTAGAGTAGGAAAGCATGCATATAATTTATTATTTTCCTGTTTATTTTTTTCAGTGTCTGTCTTTCACCTCCTTGGTTAAGTTTATTCCTAAGTATTTTATTCTTTTTGATGCTATTGTAAATGGGATTGGTTTTCTTACTTTCTTTTTCAAATTGTTCAATGTTAGTATATAAAAATGCAACTTTTTTTTTTTTTTTTTTTTTTTTTGAGATGGAGTCTCGCTCTGTTGCCCAGGCTGGAGTGCAGTGGCCGGATCTCAGCTCACTGTAAGATCTGCCTCCCGGGTTTATGCCATTCTCCTGCCTCAGCCTCCCGAGTAGCTGGGACTACAGGCACCCGCCACCTCACCCGGCTAGTTTTTTTTTTTTTATTTTTTAGTACAGACGGGGTTTCACTGTGTTAGCCAGGATGGTCTCGATCTCCTGACCTCGTGATCCGCCCGTCTCAGCCTCCCAAAGTGCTGGGATTACAAGCTTGAGCCACTGTGCCCGGCCGTGAAACTGATTTTTGTATGCTGATTTTGTTTCCTATAATTTAGTTGAATTTATTAGTTCAAACAGGTTGTGTGTGTGTGTGTGTGTGTGTGTGATCATTAGGGTTTTCTACATAACATCATGTCATTCTGCGAACAGAAATAATTTTACTTCTGTTCATATTTGGATGTTTTTTATTTAGCTTTCCTGCCTAACTGCTCTGGCTAGTACCTCCAGTACTATGCTGAATAGAAGTGGTGAAAGTGGGCATCCTTCTTTTGTTCCTGATCTTAAAGGAACAGCTTTCAGTTTTTCACCATTAAGTATGGTATTAGCTGTAGGCTTTGCATACATGTATGGCCTTTATTATCTTGAGGTAATTTCCTTCTATTCTTTCTTTGTTGGCAGTTTTGTTTTTTTGTTGTTATCATGAAAAGGTATTGAATTTTGTCCAGTGCTTTTTCTGGATCTCAGGGTATCATCTGATTTTTATCCTTCATTCTGTTAAGACAGTATATCTCATTGATTGATTTTCGTATGCCAAACCATTCTTACATCCCAGGGATAAATCCCACTTGGTGATGGCATATGACTCTTTTAATATGCTGTTAAATTTGGTTTGCTAGTGTTTTGTTGAGAATTTTTGCATCTATATGCCTCAGGGATATGGACCTGTAGTGTTCTTATAGTGTCTTTTTATGGCATTGATGACAAACTCATTCTCTGTTTTGTTTTTTGTTTTCTTTGTTTGTTTGTTTTTTGAGACAGGGTCCCTGTCACCCAAGTTGGAGTGCAGTGGCGTGATCATAGCTCACTGCAGCCTCAACCTTCCAGGCTCAAGTGATCTTCCTGCCTCAGCCTCCCATGTAGCTGGCACCACAGGTATGCACCACTGCTCCTGGCTAATTCTTTAATTTTTTTAGAGATGAAGGTCTCACTTTGTTGCCCAGGCTGGTCTCAAACCCCTAGGCTCAAGCAATCCTCCTGCCTCGGCCTCCCAAAGTGCTGGGATTACAGGTGTGAGTCTCCATGCCCAGCCATGATTGTCATTTTGATGAATTACTGGAAGAAGGTGGTCCCAGATGAATGAGTTTTATTTTTTATCCATAGCAGATTAAACTACTTACCAAAATATATATGTGTGTGTATTCCATGGGAACGATTCCCAAATCTTGTGAGTTTCTGTTATGGTCCTCTAGGACAGGCCTAGAGCCTCACATGAAGCTTGGAGGCAGGGAAATGAGCTACTTTTAAATATGGGAAATGTGTCATAAAATTCAGCAGTTTCATTCAAAAGTTACCTGGCATCTTCTATGTGCCAGTTAGTGTTTCAGGCATTGAGGACACTGCAGTGAACAAAACAAACAAAACTTCCTGCCCTCATGGCACTTGCTTCCTAATGGTAAAGCTGACCTGTCCATAGTCCTGCTTATGGTTTAGATTTGGAGCCACCTGGCACTCAGGTCCTTTGGTAGCTTTGTCCAGGAGCTTGGTATACTAGAAAGTACTTGGTTAGAAGCAGAGGATTATCAGGCATTGGTACTGGTGGTGGTACTGGTGGTTTATCACAACCAAGGCCATGGTATTCACTGCACCAGACTATAACAGGGATAAGCTATTAAATTCTGGCAAATTTTCACATCTTTGAAAATAAAGTTAATTATTAGATCAACCCATGGCATTGGGATCTCACATTAATCTTCTGAACTGGCCAGGTGTGGTGGCTCACGCCTGTAATCTTAGCATTTTGGAAGGCCAAGGCAGGCAGGTCACTTGAGGTAGGAGTTCGAGACCAGCCTGACCAACAGGATTAAACCTCGTTTCTACAAAAAATACAAAAATTAGCTGGGTGTGATGATGGGCGCCTGTAATCCCAGCTATTCCGGGAGGTTGAGGCACAAAAATCACTTGAACTTGGGAGGCAGAGGTTGCAGTGAGCTGGATCGTGCCACTGCACTCCAGCCTGGGCAACAGAGTGACTCTGTCTCAAAAAAAAAAAAAAAAAAAAAAAAAATCTTCTAAACCAACAGAAAATATCATGGCCACAGAAAAAAAAGGTTGCAAATCATTATAAGGTTTTTGTTTTTACAAATGGCAATTAAAATTGAAATAACGAAAATGTCACCATTTATAAAAATGTCTAGATAAGATATAAAAAACTTTTTTTCATTCCTGGAATAAATTTTTACTTACTATGTGCCTATAACTCTACTCTTATACTGGTTTTTACATGGCCAATAAGACCATGTCAGATCTATCCATATTTCTCACTCGCCTGAGGAAGTATAAAGTTGGCTTGGTCAGATCAAAGTCATGGGGGATCTTATGACAGACAAAGGTCTTCACTGTGTTCATGCTGTACTGAATATATAAAGTTCAAGTCAAAAGGTTTTGAATGATAACTTAGACTCATGGGACTTCTAAGTAAAAAAGTCAGCAATAACAATTATTTTCTATAACTTTTTAAAATGTGAAAACAAAATTGCTGCTAATAAAAACCTATCAGATCAAGAGAAAACCACTACCGCAAAAGAAAAGAACTAGTAGCTAGATCCAAAGATGGAAGCCAATTTTGACTTAAAATATTAAATACAAAGCCAGAGAATACATGTGTCCTGGATCTGAAGGATCTCACGTATCAAGATACAAGAAAAATATTTTTTTACTAATATTCCAAGCCACCTAAGCCCTGTGTATTATTCCTAGTTTTATTTTATTTTTTTTTTCTCCAAACAAAACAGGCTTTATTTAGATCACCAAAAATAACATTTTACAGAAAGGGAACCATAACATTACACAACAAAGTATAGCTGTAAAATTTCAAACAAGAAAGGCAATGCTGGCAGGACATGGTGGCTCACTCCTGTAATCCCAGCACTGTGGGAGGCCGAGGCGAGTGGATCACCTGAGGTCAGGAGTTCAAGACCAGACTGGTCAACATGGCGAAACCCCATCTCTACTAAAAACACAAAAATTAGCTGGACATGGTGGCGCACGCCTGTAATCCCAGCTACTTGGAAGGCTGAGGCAGGCAAATCTCTTGAACTCAAGAAGTGGAGGTTGCAGTGGGCCGAGATCGCCCCAGTGCACTACAGCCTGGGTGACAGAGAGAGACCCTATCTCAAAAAAAAAGTTTGTCAGAGAGGGAACCGTTAGAAGCAAATGTGTAGCTGCGAATTTTCTTTTGCCATCAATATCGAGTCCCTCTAAAATACTTTGACCCTACTTTGCGGTTTCCAAGTACAAACTAAACCTTGTTGGACAGAGTTGCTCAGTTTCATCAAAAGAATGAAACCAATTTGAAAAAAAAAAAAAAAATTTGGTTAATGCTAACAAATAATGAAACAATGTGTTTCTTGCCTAGTTTTATCTGGGACCTATCTGATCTCCAGTATCTAAACTGTAAGATGAAAAATGCTATTGTGATCTAATAAACAAACTAGGAATTCTGTTTATGCATTGATCATATTTACCTGTTTTTCTCCATTTTGGACAAGCCATTTGCAAAATTCTTCAGTGGTGCTCAGTGTTTCAAAATCCTCTGAGCCCAGTGTTGCTCGATATGCATTGATACTTTTTATGAAATATGTCTCAACAGCATCTGGGAAAATGGAAACAATTATTTAAGGCAAGCTGCTAACCTTTACAAATGTCTAATATCAGCTTTGGCTCAACTGACATTTTCATGCTTAAAGTCCATGCTTATTCTCAAGCCAGGTCTCATAAGGACTCTTTAAAAGTCTAAGATGTTTTTTGTTTGTTTGTTTGTTTGTTTGTTTGAGATGGAGTCTCAATCTGTTGCCAGGCTGGAGTGCAGTGGTGCAATCTGGCTCACTGCAACCACTGCCTCCTGGGTTCAAGCGATTCTCCTGTCTCAGCCTCCCGAGTAGCTGGAACTACAGGTGCATGCCACCATGCCCAGCTAATTTTTGTATTTTTAGTAGAGACAGGGTTTCACCATGTTGGCCAGGACAGTCTCAATCTCTTGACCTCATGATCCGCCCACCTTGGCCTCCCAAAGGGCTGGGATCACAGGTGTGAGCCACCGCACCCGGCCCTAAAATGTGATTTAATGGCATCAGATGATGTTTTGGTTTTTATTCTCCTTAAAAATTCATGGAATTTTTTGTAGCAAAAAAGAAAGCTTCTGTCTGAATAGGCCTATTATGCTAATGTTACAAATAACTACCGTATTAAACTCCCAGGTATATTGCAAGACTATATTTTTAGCTAAATAAAACTCTGATAGTGAGTAATGTTTACTGAAGTTCCTGTTTGGGGGGTTGGGAGGGAGTAAGTTGTGATTTTATAAGTATTTTAAACATATAGTTGTTATGGCTTGAAAATTTAATTTTAATGCTGTGTCTTTCCAAACACAACACATGTACAATTCTGTAACATGTATAAATTGCATAGTAGTTACAGCTTTTAGGGTATCCATCACCCAAATAACGTATATTGTACTCATTAATTTCTCATCATCCACCCCCCCATCACACTCTTATGAGTCTCCATTATCTATCACTGCACTAAGCCCATGTGCACACATTTTTTAGCACCCATTTATGAGTGAGAACCTTGATACTTGACTCTCTGTGTCTGGCTTGTTTCACTTAAGATAATGACTTTCAGTTCCATCCATTTTGCTGCGAAAGACATAATTTCATTCTTTTATGACTGAATAGTATTCTATTGTGTATTTATACCACATTTTCTTTATCCAATCATCCACTGATGAATATTTAGATTTATTCTGTTATCTTTGCTATTGTGAATAGTGCTGCGATAAACATACAAGTGCAGGAATCTTTTTGATACATACCTTTCTTTTCTTTTGGGTAGATGCCTGATAGAGGGATTCCTGGATCAAATGGTCGTTCTATTTTTAGTTCTTTGAGAAATCTCCATATTGTTTTCCATAGAGGTTGTACTAATTTACATTCCCACCAACAGTGTATGAGAGTTCCCTTTTCTCTGCACCCTCACCAACATCTGTTTTTTGTTGTTTTGCCTTTTTCATAATAGCCACTGTGACTAGGCTAAGATGATTTCTCATCTATACTGTCTTGATTCTGTGGGTTTTTTTAGTAAGTCTTGAAGTTGGATAGTGTCAGTCCTCCAACTTTGTTCTTCAATGTTGTTGGTTATTCTGGCCTCTCCATGTAAACTTCAGAATCAATTTGCTAATATCCAAAAAATAACTTGCTGAGATGATTATTGGAATTGAGTTGAATCAATAAATAAAGTTGGAAGAACTGACATCTTGACTACTGAGTCTTCTTATCTATGAACACGGAATAGATATTAAATAAAGATATCTCAGTTTACTTTAGTTCTTTGATTTCTGTTTTTTTCTTTTTGAGATGGGGCTCACTGTGTTGCCCAGGCTGGTCTCAAGCTCCTGATCTCAAGCAATTCTCCTACCTCAGTCTCCCAAGTAGCTAGGACTACAGGAACACACCACAGTACCTGGCTAGTTCTTTGATTTCTTGCATCAGAGTTTTGTTGTTTTCCTCACATATATTTCACAAATATATTGCTAGATTTATACCTAATTATTTCATTTCTTGGAGTGCTAATGTCAATGGTATTGTTTTAAATTTTAAATTTTACTTATTCATTGTTGGTATATAGGAAAGTATTGACTTCTGCATATTAAACTAGTTTCCTGAATCTTTTCTATAATCACTTATTAATTCCAGATTTTTTGTTGATTCTTTCAAATTTTCTAATCAATCTCATCTGCAAATAAAAAGTTATATTTCTTCTTTCACAAATATTATAGTATAGTTTTTATTTCATTTTCTTCTCTTATTCCATTAGCTAGGTCTTCCATTATGATGCTGAAAAGGAGTGGTGAGAGAGGAAACTGCCTTGTTCCCAGTCTTAATAGAAAAGCTTCTAGTTTTTCACCATTAAGAATAATGGTGTTGACCGGGCACAGTGGATCACACCTGTAATCCCAGCACTTTGGGAGGCCGAGGTGGGTGGATCACCTGAAGTCAGGAGTTTGAGACCAGCCTGGCCAACATGGTGAAACCCCGTCTCTACTAAAAATACAAAAATTAGCCAGGCATGGTGGGGGGTGCCTGTAATCCCAGCTACTCAGGAAGCTGAGGCAGGAGAATCACTTGAACCCAGAAGGCAGAAGTTGCAGTGAGCTGAGATCACACCATTGCACTCCAGCCTGAGTGACAAAAGTGAAACTGTCTCAAAAAAAAAAAAAAAAGAACAATGGTGTTAGCTGCAGGTTTTTTTGCAGATGTGACTTATCAGGCTGAGGAAATCCCCCTATATTCCTAGTTTGCTGAGAGTTTTTATCATAAATGAGTGTTGGATTCTTCCAAATGCTCTTTCTGCATCTATTGATATGATCATGCAGTTTTTCTTCTTTAGCCTGTTGGTGTGATGCATTGATTGATTTTCAAATGCTGGACTGGCCTTGCATACCTGGGATAAATTCCAATTGGCTGTAGTGTATAATTCTTTTTATGTATTGATGGATTCAACTTGCTAATGTTTTGTTAAGGATTTTTGCCTCTATGTTCATGAGATGTATTGATCTGCAGTTTTCTTTTTTTTTTTTTAATCTTGATAATTTTTTTAAATTATACTTTAAGTTCTGGGGTACATGTGCAGAATGTGCAGGTTTGTTACTAGGTATACACGTGCCATGGTGGTTTGCTGCACCCATCAACCCGTCATCTACATTAGGTTTTTCTCCTAATGCTATTCCTCCCCCAGCCCCTGACAGGCCCCAATGTGTGATGTTCCCCTCCCTGCATTCATGTGTTCTCATTGATCTATAGTTTTCTTTTAATATCTTTGTCTAATTTTGGAATTAGGGTAATGTTGGCTTTATAGATTGACTTAAAAATAGTTACTCTGCTTCTATCTTTTGGAAGAGATTGTCAAGAATTTGTTATATGTTTGGTAGAATTCACTAGTGAACCCACATGGGATGGTTATTAATTATTGATTCAATTTCTTTAATAGAAATGGATCTGTTCAAATGGCTTAGATTTTCTTATGTGAGTTTTGGCAGATTGTATCTTTCATGAGAGATTGACCTATTTCATCTAGGTTATTGAATTTGTGAGCCTAGAGTTTTTCATAATATTCTTTTATTGTCCTATTAATGTCCATTGGATCTGTAATGATGTCTCCTGTTTCATTTCTCATAATAGTAATTTGTGTCCTGTCTGTTTTCCTCAGCCTGGCTAGAGGTTTATCAATTTCATTGATCTATTCAAAGAATCAACTCTCAGTTTTGTTTTCTTCGTTGACTTCCTGTTTTTAATTTCATTGATTTCTACTGTAATTTTTATTACTTTTTTCTTACTTTGGAATTAATTTGCTCTTCTTTTTCTAGCTTTCTGAGGCAGAAACTTAGATTATTCATTTTAGATCTCTTTTCTAATATACAAATTCAATGCTACAAATATCCCTCTAAGCACTACTTTTGCTGCATCCCACAAATTTTACATTGTTTTCATTTTCAAAAAAAATCTTAATTCAAAACATTTTAAAGTTTCTCTTGAGATTTCTTTTTATCCCACACATATGTGGGATATGTGTTGTTTAATCTCCAAGTCATTTTGGGATTTTCCAGGTATCTTTCTGTTATTGATTTCTAGTTTAATTCCACTGTGGTCTGAGAGCAGACATTGTACATTTTCTATTCTTCTAAATTTGTCAGGGTGTGTTTCATGGCCCAGAATGTGGTCTATCATGGTGACTGTTCCATGTGAGCTTGGGAAGAATGTGCACTCTGCTATCGTTTGGATACAGTAGTCAATAGATGCTAATTGTATTAAGTTGATTGATGGTGCCGTTGGATTTGATTATGTCTTTACTGATTTTCTGCCTGTGTGTTTGTCCATTTCTGATACAAGGGTATGATGGCTAATACTGAGTGTCTTGATTGGACTGAAGGATGCAAAGTATTGATCCTGGTTGTGTCTGTGAGGGTGTTGCCAAAGGAGATTAACATTAGAGTCAGTGAGCTGGGAGAGGCAGACCCACCCTTAATCTGGGTGGGTACAATCTAATCAGCTGCCACTGTGGCTAGGATAAAAGCAAGCGGAGAATGTGAAAAGATTAGACTGGCTTAGCCTCCCAGCCTACATTTTTCTCCCATGCTGGATGCTTCCTACCCTCAAACATCAGACTTTGGGACTTGGACTGGCTTCCTTGCTCCTCAGCTTGCAGATGGCCTATTGTGGGACCTTGTGATCCTGTGAGTTTAATATTCCTTAATAAACTCCCCTTTATATATACATATCTATCCTATTAGTTCTGTCCCTCTAGAGAACCCTAATACAAGGGGTGTTGAAGAGTACAACTATGATAGTGAATTCATCTATTTCTTCTTACAGTTCTATCATTTTTTCCTCAAATATTTTGAAACTCTTGTTAGGCATGTACACATTAAGGATTGTATGTCTTCTTGGAGAACTGACCCCTTTATCATATGTAATGCCCCTCTTTATCCCTGATAACTTTCCTTGCACTAAGTTTGTTCTGGCTGAAACTAATATGACTACTCTTGCATTCTTTTGATTAATGTTAGTATAGTGTATCTGTCTCCATCCATTTCCTTTTAATCTATGTGTGTCTTTATATTTAGAGTGGATTTATTGTAGACAGCATATAGTTGGGCCTTGTTTTTTGATCACTCTGAAAATCTTTCTTTAAATTGGTTTATTTAGACCACTGATGTTTAAAATAATTGTTAATATAGCTGGATTAACATTTACCATATTGTTTTTTCTATTTGTTGTCCTTTTTCTTTGTTTTTGTCTTTTACTCTTTTCCTGCCTTTTGCGGTTTTGCTGTCTAAATTTATTTTTTTATTTTTTATTTTTTTAGAGACAAGATTTTATTCTGTCTCCTAAGCTGGAGTGCAATGGTGTGATCATAACTCACAGCAGCCTCGAACTCCTGGGCTCAAGCAATCCCCCCACCTCTGCCTCCTAAGTAGCTAGAGTTACAGGCACAAGCCACTGCACCCAGCTCCTTTTGTGGTTAAATTGAGCATTTCATATATTCCAGTGTCTCCTTTTAGCATATCAGTTACACTTTTTTTTTTTTTTTAACTCTTTTTAGTGGTTGCCCTGGAGTTTTCAATACACATTTACAACTATTCCAAGTTCACTTGCAAATAACACTATACAGTACCTTATAACAACAGAATAATCCTAATCCCTGCCTTCTGCTCCTAATCACTGTTGTCATTCATTTACATGAGAATTCATAATTGAATACACTGTTGCTATGATATTGAACAAACTTATTTGTTAAATTAAGAATAGGAAAAATGAGGTTTTTATTTTATTATCACATTTCTTCTCTAGTGCGCTTTCTTTCCTTATGTGCCTATGGATTTCTGTATCATTTTCCTTTGCTCTGAAGAACTTCTTTTAGCATTTCTTTAAGGGAAGTCATGGTACGGTTCCTGTGGAGATAGATTTCCACTCTGGTACATTGTGATTCTCTTTATTTTGCTGTGTCTCCAATATGTGGGGCACTGGTTTGCCATGTGACCTCAGTTCTCTATGACAGATATAAGAGGAGTTAATTTTTCATTTTGCTTTTTACATGTTGTTTGGATGAAGTGATGACTTCCAAACTCCTTATATACCAGAACAGAAACCAGAAGTTTTTGCTCAGATTTTTTTTTTTTTTTTTTTTTTTTTTTTTTTTGAGACGGAGTCTCGCGCTGTGTCACCCAGGCTGGCTGGGACTACAGGCGCCCGCCACCACGCCCGGCTAGTTTTTTGTATTTTTAGTAGAGACGGGGTTTCACCATGTTAGCCAGGATGGTCTCGATCTCCTGACCTCGTGATCCGCCCGCCTCGGCCTCCCAAAGTGCTGGGATTACAGGCTTGAGCCACCGCGCCCGGCCTTTGCTCAGATTTTAGTGCTTATTATTTTTAATCTGGATTTCTGGGGTTCACTCCTGTGAACTTAGTGTTGACCCACTGATTTGGGCAGAGGTTGTGCTTAAATACCTTCAGCCTATTAGTCGCCCATCCTGTCAATTGATCTGTATGTAGACGAAAATGCATTCCAAGCTCTCGTACATTTCAAGTCTTCTTTGGTTGTTACTCTTTATTAGGCTCCCAAGTATCCCCTGTAGATGTATATATAGTTTCGTGGGTATCCAGGGATGTGGGGAGAGCTCATTTAGCTCTTCTGTGGTCTCCCCATTAAAATTTCTGATGCCACTCACACCAACCAGGACAGCAACTTCAGGATAGTGTCAACATGCAGACTTTCCTCTTTTTATTTCCTCCAGTGTTTGCCCCCTTTATCTGATAAACCTGAGGGTTTTTATCCCTTTCATTCCTATATTAAGTCTGCCTCCAATGCCAGCAAAGCAGCCGGTTCTCCTGTGCAGCCCATGGCGATAACATTGCAGTTCTCATGGACCGACCTAGGGCAGTGGATGGAAGCAGCCCCAGGCAGGACGGTCACAGATTTTCTCTTTTCTCAAAGCTCCAGCAGTTTTTTCAAAAATAAATGCTTTGCAATTTGTTCTCTTTATCTACTTCCAGCACTATCAAATAGTTGTTTATGCTCATTTTATTCAGTTTGTGTGACTGTATGTGTGGATATGATTTACAGACCTCTTCACAAAGTCAGTGTCTAGTGTCTGTTTACATTTTGATGAAATCTTACTTTGTAGTTTAATGTTTACCTAAATGTAACTATAAACAATAGTATTATTTTGTGTGTCCTAAAAATGCAACTGTTTTTCCTTAATACTTTTTAAAAATTAACCTTGATAGCTACAGGTATAGTCCGGTCCTTTTTTTTTTTTTTTTATTTTTTTGAGACATAGTCTCTCTCTGTCGCCCAGGCTGGAGTGCAGTGGTGAGATCTCAGCTCACTGCAAGCTCCGCCTCCCAGGTTCATGCCATTCTCTTGCCTCAGCCTCCCGAGTAGCTGAGACTACAGGCGCCGGTCACCACGCCTGGCTAATTTTTTTTTTTTTTTTTTTTTTGTATTTTTCAGTAGAGATGGGTGTTTCACCATGTTAGCCAGGATGGTCTCGATCTCCTGACCACGTGATCCGCCCGCCTCGGCCTCCCAAAGTGCTGGGATTACAGGTGTGAGCCACTGCGCCTGGCTTTTTTTTTTTTTTTTTTCTTGAGACCGAGACTGGCCCAGGCTGGAGTGGAATGGCACAATCTCGGCTTACTGCAACTTCCGCCTTCTGGGCTCAAGCAAGTCTCCTGTCTCAGCCTCCCGAGTAGCTGGGATTACAGGCGCACGCCACCAAGCCCGGCTAATTTTTGTATTTTTAGTAGAAACGGGGTTTCACCATGTTGGCCAGTGTGGTCTCAAACTCCTGATCCGAGGTGAAACACCTGCCTCGGCCTCCCAAAGTGCTGGGATTACAGGCGTGAGCCACTGCGCCCCGGCCCAAGTCCAGTCCTTTTAACAACTACAAAATTCCATGTAGTGAATACACCAAATTTTCCTTTTACTTATCGATAAATATTTGGGTTATTTTTTACAGTTACAACTAGTGACACAGTGAACATCTTTATTCATGTTTGCTTTAAATTTTTACTAGATATTATCAAATTAGTCTCCAAATTTAATATCAATTGACACTCACTCCTACTAGTTATGAATAAACATACCCATTTACCCATAATTTGCCAACTGCAAATTTATATTTTTAAACTTTTAAAATTTTCACATAGGATGGGTGAAATTCTGATCTTGCATTTTTAAAGATACATACCATTTTAAGATGTGTGACATCCTGCCAAATTGCTCTCCAGAGTTTTTATCAAATCTCATCAATCCTGGTGTTATCATTTTTAAAAATTTTGACAGTTTGGTAGACAAAAACAGTAACTTTGCTTTTATTTTTTAATTACTAGTATGATTGAAACTTTTTCCACATGAATTTTGGCCTTATTTATTATTTTTAGAGACAGGGTCTTACTGCGTTGCCCAGGCTAGAGTGCAGTGGCAGGCTTATAGTTCACTGCAGACTCGAACCCTTAACTCAAGCAATCCTCCCATTTCAGCCTCCTGAGTAGCTAGGACCATAGGCACGTGCTACTACACCCAGCTTTTCTTTTCTTTTTTTTTGTAGAGATGGAGCCTCCAAATTCCTGGCTTCAAGTGATCTTCTCACCTTGGCCTCTGTATTTTTTATCCAGGCCTTGGTACTTTTTTAAAGCCTATTTTTTTCTATGTAAATATAAATTTTAGCTCTTACATTTAGGACAATGATCCATTATTAATGTTTGTGTATGGCATGAGCAAGAGTCCAATTTTTTTTTTTTGGCATGTGGTATCCAGTTGTTCCAGTATTATTTGTTTTAAAGACTATCCTTTCCATATTGAATTACTTTTGCATTTTATCAAAAATTAATTGGCCATAATTATATGGGTCTATTTCTGTACTCCACTGTGTTCCAATGACTCTGATCTCTGTGTCTGTCCCTTCACCAATATACCACATTCTCTTGATTACTGCTTTATAGTAAATCTTAAAATCAGGTACTATGATTCCTCCAACTATATGCTTTTCCAAAACCATTTTAGCTATACTAATTTCTTTGCTTTTTCACACAAATTTTAGAGTCAGCTTGTCTATATTTACAAATGCTTCTGTTGGGATTTTAATTATAATTATGTTAAATCTGCAGATCAATCTTGGAAGACTGATATCTTTACTATATTGTCTTCCAATCCATACATAGTATATCTATTTATTTAGGTCATCTTTAATTTCTTTCATCAGGTTTGTAGTTTTCAGCACATAAATAATGTACATATTTTGATAGATTTATACCTAAATATTTCATTTGTAGGGATGGGGCTATTGTGATGTTTAAAAATTTTTGTTTCCAGTTGTTCATTGCTACTATATAGAAATACAATTAAGTTTTGTGCATTGACCTGGTATCCTGTGACCTTGCTAAACTTAAACATATTAGTTCTAGGATTTTTGTAGATTATTTGGCATTTTCTACAGAGACAATCATTTTGACTGCAAATAGGGACTATTTTATTTTTCTTGCCTTCTTGCATTTGCTGGACTTCTAGTACTATGCTGAATAGGAGCAGTGAGAGTGAACATCCTTGCCTTGTTCTTGATCTTGAGGGGTAAAGCACTCAGTCTTTCACCACTAAGCATGAAATTAACTGTAGGGTTTTTTGTAAATGCCTTTTATCAGATTAAGGAAGTTCCTTCCATCATGAATGGATGTTGAATATTGTCACACGCTTTTTCTGCAACAACTGATAAAATCATGCGCTTTCCATGACTGGACTGTTAATATAGTAGAGGTACACTGACTGAAATTTGAATATTAAACTGGTGTGACATCCTCAAGAAAAAAACTTCACTGATCACAGTGGTCTGTGACCATACCACCCTAAACACACCGGATCTAATTTGATCATGGTATGTTATTTATATATTGCTATATATTTTGTTGCTTTTTTCATCTACACCCATGAAAGGTCTTGATCTATAGTTGTCTTGTTTTTTTCTTGTAATGTCTTTGCCCAGTTTTGATATCAGGGTAATGCTGGCCTCATAAAATTAGCAAGTATTTTCTCCTGTTCTGTTTTCTGAGACAGATTATGTAGAATTGTGTGTTATTCCTTCTTTAGATGTTACATAGAATTCCCCAGTGAAATCATCTGGGCCTGGAGATGTCTTTCTTAAAAGATTAACTACAAATTTATTAAAAAGAAATAGTTACGGGTCCATCCAGGTTGTTCATCTTGACTACATTGTTTTTACTTTTATTTATGGTACTTTGTGACAGATAGAAACTTTAGACCTGTACTCCACTGTGTGCCAATGACTCTGATCTCTGTGTCTGTCCCTTCACCAATATACAACATTCTCTTGATTATTGCTTTATGGTAAATCTTAAAATCAGGTACTATGATTCCTCCAACTGTATGCTTTTCCAAAACCATTTTAGCTATCCTAATTTCAAACTCTTCTTTCATGGTATGTCTTTGTGTGCTTTGAAAAGTTCTTTCCTCCAATTTTTAATTTTAGTATTTGTATTCCAGTACTATATTTTCTTCTCGTTAATTTACATTTTTAGTTTTGATGCATGAAATGTTAGTCCACCTGGAATTTAGTGAATGATATAATATAAAAATCTATATTTTTAAAGTTAAAAATTAGTATATAAGAAAAGGATGAGGTGGCCTTGAAATCTCTCAACTGTATAAACATAAACGTTTGTTTTTTCTCACTTTAAAAAAAAGCTAAAATTTGTACATATTCACAGACTAAATTTCTTATAACCACAAAGACTACTTTTAAAAAGCTCAAGTATATATGGAGAATATATACTGTGAATATAGACGAGGAAATCTTAACAGGAGAAAGATGATTAGCTGAAAAACAAAGAATCAAGAAGTCTTCAATGGATATTTATGCTTAAAAAATAATTAAAAGAATAATTAAAAGAAAAAAATGTTTAATGACATGGGGAATACAAGCATTGAAAAAAGTAGGATGCAAAGCTTTCTCTATAATTCTGTCCATCTCTCTAACTGGAAAATAACATACAGAAAAAGGTTACTTTTATAAGCAAAGAAAACAGACAGTTTTAAAATGATCAAATTACATTCTTCATGAAGCCTAAATTCCTCCTGACAGGCCACTGAATCCATCAGTGTCCATTAATCTGATCAAGCCAGCAGAGAATGATACATTGTCCTCCCTCACTGGTTCATTTGTGTCTCTCCCAAAGCCACCCACTTTCAAAAAGATGACCTTGCCAGACAAAGAACTATTGTTGAAGCATAAATTAATCAGTTGGCTGTCTCTGTAACTCCCAGTATCTAACTATTGAATATAGGTCAAGAAAATGCTGCTAACAAACATTCTCTCTTGCAAACCAGAGGAAAAGAGTCAAGGAGACTGAAAGTGGAGGAGGAGATGGGGAACCAATGCTTTACCCATTTATCACTGGATTTCCTCATCAACCGACACTGCACAGCCACCTTCACAGTGTGTGTGATATCTACTAGTTAAGAAGATGAATCTTGCTGAGATTCAAAATAAATAAAGGATATAGAAATCAGATGATTTATTTGTTTCTGACATTCCAACAATGAGGAAATCAGATGATTTATTTGTTTCTGACATTCCAACACATGTGGAGGTATATTATCAGGTTTAAATTAATGTGTAATTGATTTTGTATGAGACTGCGACTCACCTAATCTTTCCATTACAGGAATAAATAGCTAATTAGAATCGTAGATAGACCATTTGCCAATGTGCTTCCCTCATGCGACTGGGAAATAACTTCAAGGCTACCTCTTTTACCTACCCCTGTGCTGGGCCTCTCCAGACATGGCATAAGCTTTGGCCAGTAACGCACTCGTTTCTGCAGTTTTGGGGCTGACTTCAGTGAACAAAGAAACACAGATAGAATGAGCCTGGAATAAAGAAAGTCATGACAAAGTAAGCACCCAAATGACAGTGTTCACTGTGGATTTAGATGAGAGGTGAGTTTGAGTCGCAGCTCTGCCACTTCCTAGCTATGAGTCTTGTGCAAGTAATGTCACCTTCACTCGTTGAAGGAATATATAATTCCCACTGTTTAGGGTTTGGGAAAGATTAAGTGAGATGGTATATGCAAAGCACAGGGCACAGTACTCATCACATTGTAAGTTCTCATAAATGTTAGCTAGTACAATTTTTATTAGATTTCATAGCAAACATAAAGTCATAACCTTAGCTCAGTCTCACTGGACTGAACTCCAGTCTTGAAGACAGTCTTATAAATGTAAATCAGGGATAACTGGAATAGTACTTGTTACAAAAACTTGTTGTAAATATTAAATAAATTAATGGTTAATATATGTAAAGTGGTTAGAACACCACCCAGCATATAGTAAGCACTAAAAAAGTGTTAGATTTTATATTATTTGTGCTAAAATGGAAGGAGTAACACTTGGAAAAGAGAAAGAGAAAAACATTGAGTCCACACCCACCAGCCACAAAAGAACCACCTGTGCTTAATATTTCACAGGCCAGATACTGCGAGTTGTTTCAAAGAGCCGAGGGATTATCAGAGAAGACTTTAGAGCCGAGACACAGAACAGAGTTGTTATGAGTACAGGCTGTATGGTCAGATTTAGAGTTCAAATCCCTGCTTTACTATTTGTTAGCTATACAGTGTCAGCTGAGTTAGCTAAAACTCTTTGTGCTTCAGTTTTCTCATCCTTAAAATGAGATAAAATAATAATGGTACCTACTTCATAGAGCTAGTGTACAGATTAAATGAATCAATATATCCTCTAGGGCACTTAGAAAAAGCATTCCGTAAATTTTAACTCTTATCTTTTGGTGCTTTTGGGAAACACTGATATTTATTGTTTTATTCATTCCGAAAAAGCATTCCGTAAATTTTAACTCTTATCTTTCGGTGCTTTTGGGAAACACTGATATTTATTGTTTTATTCATTCTGATCTGACCACTGCTTTAAGAAAGCCTTGAACACAAAAACCAGACTGGCTTTTTCTGTAAGCAGTGGACTCCCTGCCTTCACAGCAGCGTTCTCTGACATCTCTCCACTGTGTGATGTTTCTAATCGTAGATTGTCAGATTGTGTGCAATGCCTTTTCTTCCGAATCTGTTTTCATGTATACTGTTAGAATGCATTGCACCTTTTCTATGATACAGGATATCCAGTATTTTGATCTGTTTGTCGCTGTGGGAGATGCTTGAAGCCATGGGCAACATTCTCCTTTGGAGAGAGAAAAGGTGAATTTAGCAGCTTCGACTACATGATACATAAAAGTACCCTAAACTGTTACCATATGATAGACTCAACATTCCTTCCTACGTTTTGTTTTGTTTTCCCCTGGGCATTTGTCAAGTTAGTTACCTCCAAGTGAAATGCCCTTTTGTTAGTTTAACCTTAGGTTTGGAAATATAATCAGCTAGACTAGTTTAAAGTACAAATGACAGCATTACCCTAAAATATCATGATTTTTCTTTTAAAAAGGCCCTTTGTTTTTGCTGAAGATGTAAGTTCGGTTGTCCCCGTATCTTTTTTCCTTGGAGTAGACTCACATTTTGCTTCTTTTTCCCAGCACCAACAGAGATGAGAGTGGGTGCCTGGGAAGGGGAAGTGCTGTCTGCACAGCCAGTGACACAGCACATTCACCCACCTGAGTCAGTGTTCTCTGGCCTGGTCATTTAAGGTTTGATCAAGGGCTCTTAGGTGGATCTGGAGGCAAGTCAGGGTTAAAACAGAATCAATTCCAGCCCTTGTTCTTCTGAGAAGCCCATGCTTCCCCGGCCCTGAGAACCAGGCCTGGGGCCAAACAAGGCAACCCAGCCTGGGCTCTGGCCAACCCACTGACCTGCTGCAAGTACTGGATGGCCTGGTTGTGGTTCCTCCTTAGCTGCTCGATCTGAGCAGTTTCCTCATACAGGCTGATCAGATCTGACGTCCTGTCACCCTTGGCAGCAATAACATCGCCAATTGCCTTTTCAAAGTATGTCAGTGCTAGGTTCAATCTGTGGATGGCCAAGGAGGCTCTGCAAGAAAAGGGATGAAAGTAGAAAGTCACAGAGAGGTCACTTACTTTGCAGACACAAAAGGAACTGATTCCAAGAATTAGAGAATTTGGCCTTCGTAGGCCCATCATCTTGGTCGCTGGCTCAAAAATCCAGCCTTGCTGTAAATAAACTCCAATTATCCTGCATTTTATCCATCAGATTTCACTGACTACTCATTAAACTCATTACTATGTCGTGCTGTTGTCTAATTTTTTAAAAAGGCAAATGGAAAAAATGGCTTCCAGGAATTCACAAGATGGGATAATTTACCCATAAACATAGACTTTCTAAAATCAAAATAAAATTTTATTACCTCTGGCTCTCTCTCTTTCAGGCCAAAGAAAGTTTTTGCTTTGTTTTGTTCCATTTAATTTGGCCAATTCCTCCTCAGTTAAAAATGAGAGAGGATAGAAAAAAAAAATGTAAATATTCCCCAAAGAGAGTGATTAAATAAATTATAGCATATCATAAATAAAATACCTCAGAGACATTAAAAGTCATGTTTTCTTTTTAGACAGATATGGGGAGATATTAAAATTGTGCTAAAAGAAAAAATACATAAAACTGCACTTAAAATGTGATCCACATAGAGATATAGTTATCGATATCCACATATATCTGTCCAAAATGTTCATAGCAGTTATGTCTGTGTGGTGGTATCACAGTTGGCTTATTTGTTCTTTATACCTGTCTGTATTTTCAAAATTTTCCACAACAAAGTTGGGAATATAATTTTTTTAAATGAGGATAAAACAGTATCTCATTGAGGTTTATTTTTCCAGAGACAGCAAGACAAAATGAGAGCATGGGTAGTTCAAAGCTGCTTCTGGTAGTTATTAGCTTTATCAAACTCTACAAGCCAACATTTCCTTCTAAATAAAACAATTGAGTTTATACTGCAAGTGTGTTGTGAAGAATAATATTCAGTGTAAAATCACCTAACACGTAGTAGATACACAATCAATATTCCTTCCTCCTCACTCCAATATTTGTATTCCTAAGTTGAATTAAAAATATATGTGTAAGCCAGGTGTGGTGGTGTCTTGCCTGTGGCCTCAGCTATGGAGGAGCCTGAGCCCGGGAGTTCGAGGTTTCAGTGAGTTCTGATTGCACCCTGCACTCCAGCCTGAGTGACAGAGTGAAAAGCTATCTAAATGAAAATGATAGAAATATCTACCCTCATTGGCTGTCATGAGGACTAAGTGAAATAAATTATGTAAAGCACTTAGAACAGCGTCCAGTATGTAGTTATACTTAGTAGGCACTCTAACACTTAGAACAGGACATGCATAAAAAAGGTATTCAATAAATACTGGAGAATAGATGAACAAAATGAGCACCAGAGTTTTTCTGAAAAAGGAATAAGGCTATCTTTCACATAAGGCAGAAAACTTTAGGCCCTATGTGACAGGAGTAGACATTTGCCAGAATGTAATTTATTGCCCTATGGACTTAAGTCAATAGTTTGATTTAGTTCTGGACATTCCAACATCTCCCCATTTCCCATTTGACTTCTAGATTCATGGTTGTTTAGAGGAGGCAGACATGACGCATGTATTTCATTTACTTACCATTCAGTCATATACCCTACTGTGCCAAGTGCTTACAGTTCTGGAAACAGATTGCTTTCAAGGATGTAAAGATATTTGAAAAATCTAGGGAACAGTAAACTCTTTATTCTTTTTCTTCTAACAATCTGATGGGCCCACATTCATTTCTAAATATTCTGATTCTCGGAGGATCCCTAACTCAACAGCAAGACAATTAAATCTTGTTCTGTCTTAAACAAATTCCATGAACTTTGTTTTCATATGGAACAGCACTTTCCTTAAAAATGCACATGCTGTGCATGGCTTTCACAGCTTCCAGTTAACTGTCTCCATTAATTGTTTCTTCATCTAAAATGTCACATGTAATGACAAAAATAGGTGGCAATTCAGAAAAAAATATATTAGAGTGAGCGTGAGAGGCAAGTGTAAGGAAGACTAAGAGTTAGTGAGTTCAGATCACAGATCCAACATTTACAAGCTATGTTATCTTGGACAATTTGTTTAACCTCGGCTTCAGTCTCCTTGACTGCCCCCCTTTAATAAAATAATAGTCATACCAACTACCTCAATAGCTGTTGTGAGGATTACATGGGGCAGTACACAAAAGGCACAGTGTATGCGTTTGGTAAATATGAGCCTGTTTTATTATCATTTGAGTTTCTGGGGTTTTTTGCTCTAAATATTTTTCTCCCTAATATCATGTAATTCCAGGCCTCATTCATAAAATCCTCAGCTTCTCCAAGCCCAGATCTTACCTGCCCAAAGCAAGTGTTAGGTCTTTCTCAGAGACTTGTAATTCACAAACGCTTCCTTCGTATAATTCTTTCAGCTCCTTCATGTTTCTCTCTGCCTTCTGCAGGTTGAAATAGGCTTCTCTGCCAGTGAAACAGTCAAGGAAAATGCCAAGCACTCAAACTAACATCCACTGCACAGGGACAGCAGGTGATAAGGAAACAAAAGGGGCTCTTGGAAAAATGAAGTAATATTAAAAATGGTTACTTAACTATGTTCTCTATTTTCCATGTATTATGTTGTCAAGAAGGAAGAATTCTTTAGAGGAGGAACAGGGGCTTGGGTTTCCTGTGGTGGTTGCCGGAATCCAAGACTAGAGTAGGAAGGGTTTGCAGGAGTGAACGGAAACTGTAAATTACACTCGATTTCCTTGAGAGGCATCTACTGCGTGACAATAGTTATTCATTTTTCCCAAGCCTGTTCCTGTGAATGGTAAAAGAGACTAATTACTCTGAAAGGAACTTTCTGGGTCATTTAGAAAGTCCAAGCAAAGCAGGTTTTGGGCCAGAGGCAAACAGCAGAAAAGCAAAAAAAATCCCTTTAATTCCCAAACATGCTTCTATTTCCCACATTTTCAATAGCCCCCTGCTAAGGATATAACAGAGGAAGGCCACATATCAGATTTTGCAAGTTGAACATTAGGACCAAAAAAGTAGAGAGGGGGATGTGTGGAGAGGAGACTGGGGACACATGGGCTCAAGGAGTGCTCATGATGATTTGTGAACATCAAATGCCCTTAACATCTTTCCAGTGGAGATGGTACAAAAGGCTGTCAAAATCTCCATTTCTGAGGAAAGGCACATATAACAGTCCCCCTCTGGGGGTTTGCAGAACTACTTGTTTTGTCTATTTTGCTTGGCCTCCAGCCTCATGGGCAGTATCCGCAAGAGCATTTCAAAAAACTAAAATGATCGAGAATCAGTTAAATCAGTGGTTTTGGGCTGCAAATTACAATCTCTGGAGGGCTTTTAAAAATTTCAATGAACAGATGTACCTCAGAGCCTCTCAGTCAAAATCTTTGGGGTAGGAACAGAGAGCAGAAATTCTTAAAGCTCCCCAGGGGATTACAATGTGCAGCCTAGTTTGCCAAATTGTGCTTTAAATTATCGCCCATTCTCTCCATCCCTACACCACCACTACCACTACCCGCAACCTCATTGCTAATACTGATTTTCTTGGGTGCTCAATGAAGAGTGGAACAGACTCAGAAAACCTTCGACTGGCTAGGTGATATGTCATCTCTTCCATGGCTCAACTCAGAGCCTATATGAATAGACACAGGAAGAGAATACACACCCTTCTAGATGGAGAGGAGAGGCTTGTGGAGGGCCTCGATGTTGGAACAGATCTACAAGGCCTTGGTTCCATTTCCCACCCTCCTGTATGAGATGACCCATCTGGCATGTGTGGCCTGTGGCCCCGAACACTAAACACAGCTGGGAAGGGAAGGATATTGGTTCTGCAGGAGCCAGGCCACCCCCAGAGTGTAGTACAGCATGACCAGAGCTTCCAGGATTTCCTCTCTCTCCTTATCTGAGGTCGTATTTGCCTTCCAGGTCAACAGTGTATTCTTGGCTGACACAGCATGTTTCTTGGCCTGAACTGGGAGGCCTGGGGGAGTTAGAGGGTGGGTAGCAAGAAGACAGACATTAAAAAGGCATGCTTCAGTCAAAAACATTCCTGGGAGGGGATAAGGTGGGCAGTGCAGTTGTCATATGGTTTATAGCATTGGTTCCTAAATCTGGCTGTGAATCAGAATTATTGGAAATGCTTGTAAAGAATACAGATTCCTGGGCCCCACCCAAGACCTACTGAGTGGGGAATCTCTAGAGAAGTGGGGTCCAGGGATCTCTAATTTTAATCTGCACCACAAGTGGTTCTTATTCAGCCCTCTCAACATTAGCCTTCAGAGCTCAGTTTGGAACTCAAGATAGAGACAGGAATGAAAGGTGAGTATCCTATTTCTGGTTCTACCTGCCACTAATGCCATGTGACCTTTTCAACCCACAAAGCTTCTCCATCCTCAAATTGTTGAACAACAATAATAATTATAGAAGCTGCCCCTTATCAAACACATGGAGATAGTCCAGGAACAAAGTAGGTTATGCCATAGAATGCTGTGCATTGAGCATTCTGGAAAAGCCATTCTGTAAATACAAGGGCTTATGAATGCAATTACTTCCATCTGGGGATTTTTTTTTTTTTTTTTTCAATCTAAGATGAATCTGGTGATACTAACTGGTCACATAACACACATAAAAAGATTGCAATTGCTAAATGCAGTGAGGCTCCAAACTAAGAAGACAAAGGCAAGGCCAGACCCTAGCTAGACAGAACTGGTGGGGTTTTCCCCCTGGTTTTATCTTTTTTTTTTTTTTTAATATTTAAAAATACAAAACTTGTGTCCAGGGCTGACTTTCCATAGACTGCAGGGAGGCAGCTGCTCTGCTACATACAAAACCCTAACCCAGAAGCAGGTCATCTAATGATTTAGCACCAGGTTCCTCTCAAATATGCATTGCATGAAGGGTGAAAGGGCAGCCCCAAATCTCATTTTTTCCCCTTGTGTTTTGCTGATGTTCCTGGGCATTTACACGAGCTGCTCTTTGTCCAGTCAACAGAGGTAGACTTGGGAAGACTGAAAACAACAGGTAGGGTTCACTTTCAGCCCTCTCTCTGCAGGTTCCCAGGGGCTGACAAACATACTCACCCCTGCCAAGTAGGACACTGTGCCCCTAATCCTCACTTCACACCACCAGCCCCAGTCCTACTCAGCAAGCTGCCTTTGGCTCCTGAAGCCTAGTTTCACAGAATGGGTGCAAGTCAATAGCAATAAGGATAAATTTAAAAGTTTGTCTTTGATTCCTGTGCCCTCATGTGTTCTAAGTGCACCTCCTGAATTAGTTACAGCAATGAAAGGGAACACGGTCTTCCCTGGGAGAGTTCTAAAGGTGACCCAGGTCCCTTTTCCCTTTTGCAACCATTGTCTAAGCAGCAGTGTCAAAATGAAGTTCAATTCTTTTGTGACTTCTGACCAAAGCAAGAACCATAAAAAAGCATTTCAAATGCACCTTCCCAAATTCACAAGAAGATTATGTCTTCCCCTCTTTCCAAACAGCTGAGACAAAAGTACAATGCTTGATCCACGGCCCCCAAAAAGGATGATAAAGTTCAGATTGTGTAAGGACACTACAAAGGTCAGCAAACTGGCAAAGTAATCCAGGATTATCAGAAGAAATATGGCATCTGGCTGGGTGTGGTGGCTCACACCTGTAATCCCAGCACTTTGGGAGGCCAAGGCAGGCGAATCACAAGGTCAGTAGATGGAGACTATCCTGGCCAACATGGTGAAACTCCGTCTCTACTAAAAATACAAAAATTAGCTGGGCGTTGTGGTGTGCACCTGTAGTCCCAGCTGCTAGGGAGGCTGAGGCAGGGGAATCACTTGAATCCAGGAGGTGGAGGTTGCAGTGAGCTGAGATCACGCCACTGCACTCCAGCCTGGCACCACAGCGAGACTATTTCAGAAAAAAAAGGCATATACTGACAGGGTGCAGTGGGAAAAGGCTAATGGCACAACTATCCATGTGGGCATTGACCCCAGCAAGGCAGCTATCACTAGGCTAAAATTGGAAAAGAACAGAAAAAGATTCTTGAGCAGAAAGTCAAATCTCACCTAGTAGGAAAGAAAAATAGTAGATAAGAGGAAGAAATATTTGAGAAGATGCAGGGGGAAAGTATCCCTATATACACCTTTCATTAAAAACTGCAAAAATAAAAATAAATAAAAGTGACCCAGAGCCAAGAAGTCGCTGCAGAATACTCAGAAATACCTGTTATATTGGTCTCAACTGAAGAGAAAAATGGACTCTGATGAAAGAGAGGGTTGTGCCCTAAGTTAAGAGTGGCCTTCAAATTGCACTGTGCATTATAAACACCCTATTAAAATGCAGATTCCTGTACTACACTTCCAGTAGTTACAGCTCACAAGTTCTGGGATAAGAACCAAGAATACACATTTAAAACAAGAACCATGTTGCAGACGGTAACCAAGGGTTCTCATCTGTAAGAACTAATCTTGGTAATAATGCAAGGCTGTCTGAGGACCACACTTGGAGAAACACATAGTTAGTAAAATCTTTACAGAAGAAGTAGGACTCATCTTGTTTTTCAAGAGTGGATAGGATTTTGACTGATACAAGGAGGGATTTCCCCTTGGATTAAATAGCTTGAGGCCTTGAAGATAGAATAAGCAAGCATGTGTATATATGTGTGCCGCACCGGGGGATGAGGTTGGGTGGATACAGGATTGTTAGAGAAGGTAGAAAGATGACTGAAAGGAAACTCTGAATTGAAAAACATATAAGTGGGCCGGGCGCGGTGGCTCATGCCTGTAATCCCAGCACTTTGGGAGGCCGAGGCGGGCGGATCACGAGGTCAGGAGATCGAGACCATCCTGGCTAACACGGTGAAACCCTGTCTCCACTAAAAAAAAAAAAAATTAGCTAGGTGTGGTGGCGGGCGCCTGTAGTCCCAGCTACTCCCCCGAGGCTGAGGCAGGAGAATGGCGTGAACCTGGGAGGCAGAGCTTACAGTGAACCGAGATCGCACTACTGCACTCCAGCCTGGGCAATAGAGTGAGACTCCATCTCAAATGAAAAAAAAGAAAAAAGAAAAAAAGAAAAACGTATAAGCTATGCATTGAATATGTAAAGCATCCTGGATGATGTCTTAATTTGTATGTGCTGCTGTAACAGAATACCTGAGACCAGGTAATTTATAAAGAACAGAAATTTCTCACAGTTCTGGAGGCTGAAAAGTCTAAGATGAAGACACCAGCTTCTTGTGAGGGACCTCTTGCTGCGTTCACATATGATGAAAAGAGGAAGAAAAAAAGAACCAAACACCATAAAAAGCCTCTTTTATAAGGGCCTTAATCCCATTTATGAGGGAGAAGCCCTCATAGCCTAATCACCTCTGAAAGGCCCACTTCTTGATGCTATCACAGTGGCAACACCTGAACTTTGGAGTGGACATGCTCGGACCTTAGCAGATGCCAAGATGAGGAGGGGGAATTAGATCTGTTACATAACAGGGAGTCTTCACAGGTCTGGAGGAAGAAGATAGCATCACTAGTTAGCTCACAGAAAACTCTGCTTCAGATACTGGAAGCCAAGATTGCTACTTTAGACCAAGAAAATAAAGTAGAAAACTGAGAAAGTGTTTTGATCAAACAGGTCATTTTCCACAAGTAGGTGGGCCATTGGGAATGTGTCATTAAGGACTGTAAAAACCAAACTCAAGACAGTTCCCTGGGTCCTTAGGAAGAAGAAAGGTGAAACTGGAGGAGCTACTAAAAACCACCCCAAATCAGCAGACACTCCTTCTGGGCTTGTGAATGTCAAATAAAACAACTACCACTCAAGAAAGTTGTTCTGAGGCAGTCCCTGAGGCTTTGCAAGCCTGCGCCCTCCCTGCAAAGTATCCCATGCTGGTTGTGCAATTCCCAGGAGGAATACTTTCCCTCTCTGCTCAGCAGCGAATTAATCATACAGTTCCTTGCTTTCACACGACTAGGCCCCACATTGTGGGCCTTCTGATGGAAAAGCTGAGCCACATGGGGCTTAAGCAAACTGAACGAGGATCTTGATTTAAAACAATTTATTATATTTTAAGCCCTAAAGGAGAAAAACTTCTTTCACCTTCCCAGAATCCACTCTGATCTCCAAAGTGGAATGCATGAACTCTATGGGTATGCAATATGCCATAAGAGTGTGAGGAGGAAATCAAAATTTCTCTATTTTTTTTATCTGAAGCCTTTTCCTATTTTTATTACTATTTATAATATTACATAACACATCAATACTGTTGTACACAATCTATTTAAAATACACATATAAAAAGTAATTCATTTGTTTGCTTAAGTTTCTTTTAGTGATAAGGGAGCTGTCTCTTGAGTTTGGAGACCCCTGCTCTAGACAAATGTTTTCCAACCTTTTCAAGTATGAAAGAGCTCTTTTTATATTTAAAAAAAACCACATGGCTTCCTCCACTTGTGATAATTATTTTCATAGCCCATGAGACTTGAAAAAAATCATATTGACAAAAGTACTATGAATTCAGTATCAGTAACACTTTGAAATGAATTTACGTTTATTAAGTCTAAGTACATCCTCTTTCATGTAAAAAGAACACTGTGTATAAGATTATTGTGTATATCCATGAAGGATGCTTCACAGACCAAGTCACTTCTCTGTATCTGCCGTCCCAAGCCAAGGATAACACCCTTCTACCTGCACTGACAGTGCAGCAGTTTTCAAGGTTCAAGGCAGAGGGGCAGCAAGGCCTGCTTCTGGAGCCCAAGATTCAGAAATTACAAGGAAATATTGATGAGATGGCAAAATGAGTCCAAAGATTGTCCAACAAACATATCAATCATTTTGCTTTAGTCTGGGTTGGGATTCTATCACTGATGTCTGCTACACTGACTCAGGCCAGAGAAAATCTCCTCAGAGCTACCCAATCTTTGGAGGTTGTTATTGTCACCAGAGAGCAGTCACCTTTGATCATCATCTATATTAAAGCAGTTACTGTGGCATGGTGATTAAAAGAGCAGGGTCTAGAGTCACACTCTCCAGGTACAAATTCTGGTTTAGTCATTATGACTTGAACATCCTTATGACTTGAAAAAGTTACTTAATCTATCTGTGCCTGTTTATTCACCTACAAAATGGTACTGAAAATATATCTTGTAGAGTTGTTGCAAGGATTAATTTAATACAAAAAAGGATTAAATAGTGCCTAAATGAAGTGAGTTTGAAGAAATATTAGCCATTATTATTATTATTACCAACGTCTATCTTCTCTCATTGAGTAATTTACTACATTTGTACTTATTTTGAACATTTTTCATAGTGCTGTTTACAGAATCTTTGTAAGAGGCTTGCATTCTCAAATGCAGACTCACTTCAGGTAGGTATCAGGCTTCTTGTCGGTCAGATTACCTGGTTTTTATCATTCTCTGTTGTTTCTGTACCAGTTTTTGTGTCTTTATTTTAACCAACTAGACAAAGAAGGCAGAGCTCATGACTTAGGCTTCTTTTGCTGGATCTTGCAACATTTGTAACATAGCCCCAATACCTGGAAGATTCCCAGTAATAATAGACTGACTAAATTACTGTTTCATTAATAAGCAGAATTTCAGAAAACTGCTTGTCCACGTTACCATATTTTCCTTCCTGAACACTTGGAAACAGTGCACCACTAGTTACCAAACTACCCTGGTGATCTCTGCCTGCCCTTTCTCCGCTGCTGGATCAATAGGCTTATTAGGATCATCATCAGGGCAGTGGGCCATAGAGGTCCACTTCTAGTGTCACTTGTTCTGTTTAACAAGCCAACCAACTTTTATACACTCTGCTTGCAAAAGCCTCACATTCTCCTGTGAATCCCATTCCATCAATTACTCCATTAAAAAAAATCTTTAAACCCTCTCTTCTAACTGGCTCCTTCCTCTTTGCTAAAATCTTCCTGCATCTCCTTCTCTTGTAAAATCATCTTCACTAGCCTACCGGTCCCTATTGCTTCCCTTCCTCCCTGGGATCTGGCTTCTCCTCCAACCATTATGGGGAAATTATTCTTCTGAGGTCCCCTCAAAAACATCCTAATAAATGAATCCAACTGCAGTTTTTCAGTCTGCATTTCACTGCAGCATCAGACACCCTTAGCTGTTTGGCTCCCAAGGTACTGCACCAACCTGCTTCTCCTTTATAAACTTTCTGTAATTGATTCTTTGCTAACTCTTTATCAAGGTCCTTTGTTCTCTACCATTAATGTGTCCATTTTCCAAGTTTTTCTGTTTCTTCCACTTCTCTCTTTCCTTCTTGCAAGTTTTATCAACTCCTATTACTTCAACCTTAGCTTCCGTGCTTATAATTTACCATTTCCCCTCTTCAGTTCTGGTCTCAAATATTCCTCCATGCTTATGCCTTTCCTTCTCTCCTCCCAAGTTCTGGTCCCAAATTTCCAGCACATGTGAAAATGTATTACAGGTTGAGTATCCCTTATCCAAAATGCTTGGGACCTAAAGTGTTCCAGATTTCAGATTTTTTTTTTCTGGATGGGGGGCATTTTTGGATTATTTGCAGATAACCAATCAAACATCTCTAAAATCTGAAAATCTGAAATCCAAAATGTTCCAATGAGCATTTCCTTTAAGCGACACATCAGCACTCAAAAAGTTTTAGATTTTGGAACATTTTGGATTTCAGATTTTCAGATTAGCAATTCTCAACTTGTGGATTCTCTATCACAATTTCAAAATCTATACATAAAAAAACTGGACTCAGCATTCCTCTCCCAGTCTACTTCCTTTCTGACCTACTTCTCTCTGAAAATGGCAATTTCAGGGGCCCAAAACATCATGGTCATCTTTGGGCCTCACTGTCACTCAACCCCAAATCGAACACCAAGTCCTGCCAACTCCTCCTTAATGGTCTCTGTCTTTTAATAATCATTTTTGAACAGGAAACACATTTCTATAGTTGAAAAGTTAAAAATTATATGAAAAAGTAAACACTGAGAGGTCTCACTTCCAATCCTGTTCCCTTTGTCCCCAACTACCATCTAAGTAACATTTTTTGTTTCATTCTTGTGTACTCTTCGGTGTTTTTTATGTAAAAATAAGCCTACATTCTCATTTCTTACTCCCTCTTTCTTACACAAAAAGAGGCATATTATAAACACTACACTGCATTGTGCATTCTCTTTTCCCTAAAGAGATCTTTCCCTAGAAGGATATGGAGATTCCTCATGTTCTTTTTTAAAATTCCATATTTCCCTTTGTGTGTATATACTAGTTTCCTGTTGATGGATACTTGCTTGTTTCCAATCTTTTACTATCATGAACGATGCTGCAAAGAATAATCTTGTCCATGTTATCAGTGTGTATTTAGGAAAGATTCCCAGAAGCGGGTTTCTGGTTTAAAAATAAATGTATCTGTCTTTCGTAGACTCTTGAATCCTTCCCTTCTCACCCATTCTCTCTGGCAGCCTAGTTTTAGACTCAGATGACTGAGATGGCCTCCATTCCATCACTGCTGGATTAACCTTGCCAAAAGTACACTTTGACATTTTTATCATCCTGCTGGAAAATCTCCACTAGTGCTCTTTGCCTATCAAATAAATTACAAATTCCTTAGCCTGTATTTAGAACCACACCATGGCCTGTCCAATGTACCCTTCTCCTTTCCAGGTTCATCTTACCAGTCCTAACCTTGGCCAGGCAAGGCTGCTTACTGCCGTCTCCACAGACGTGGCACTTTCCTTCCTAATGCCTTGGCCCACACCATCCTTTTCAACAGAAATGCCCACCCCTTCTTCCACCTACCCAAACCCTACTCCTTTTTTACAACCCTTGAATCCACCTCCCCCTTGAATCTATCAACTCAGCCAGAAATGATTTCACCCCACCTTCCTGAAACCCATTATTTAAATCAATTACATGGCATTTACCTTATAATGCCTTCCCTCATAGTTATGTCCCTAGGTAGTTCACCTTCCACACTAAGTTGTAAAACCTTTGAAGGCTTCTTTACATTACATTTCCCACAGTGTTCTTCATGGCATTTCACATATACAGGTTTCTCACTAAGTACTCACTGAATGACTGTTTATTGAGAGAAATCAGCCTTTTGGCTGCTGGAAAAGGCCCAGAGTGAAATGAGCAAAGCAGGGCTGATGACTATAAAACATGCATGGGTGCAGTGAGGCATGAACGCACACAGACACACACATCCGCCTACACAGGAGGCCAGCTTATATAGTCTGTCCACTTTAAAGCAGTTAGAGGATGAATGACAACCACACCGCGTGGAGCTGAGCAAGCACTTCATCTCTCTTGAAGATCTGCCATTTTTCAAAGCCTTACTTACTCCATGGACCAGACACTAAAAAGACACTAAAAAAAAGCTGAAGTGAAGAAACTGAAATAAAAGCTTAAGTGAACAAACCAAAATATGACTGAAATAAGAGGCACTAGGCTATTCTCAAAGAAAGCTTACAGTCACAACCTACTCTAAAAAAAAAAAAAAATCTAGGCTGGTATCAGAAAATCTGGGTTCCAGTCTAGGCTCCATTACACCACATGCACATTTCATCTGACCAGCAAGCTGCTTTTCCCATCTAGGAGAAACAAACAAAAAAGTCTCTTGTACAGGAAAACTTGTATCTCCTCCAACTTATTGCCCCAACGTAGTTCTCTATTCATGCAGCAGGAAAAACTGTCAGTTAGGGAGGAAAGGTTTTATCACCATCTTTTGTGGTATAACCTGTTCACTTATCTTGACTTAACTTGGAATCTAATTGGAAAAGTAAAACTCAAAGGCAGTTTGTGGCTCATTATGGAAGGGGTTGATTTCAGAAGATCTAGGCCAACCTCCTTCTAGACCTACCCTAGTCATCTTCAAGGCAAGACAGAGAGGGCAGCATCTGGCCTTGCCTAGTTTCAGAGAAATCTCCCTCTCAAATGCCTTCCTCTTCAGTTCAAGTTCATCACCTCAAGTTTGAATTCCAGTGAAAGACACTTAGCTAGTCTCTGTGAATCTGGGCTCTCCCAGGGCCCAAGGAGTGTACTTGTCTCTACCAAACCAAGTTGCAATGACCTCCCAACTGCCAAATCCATGGGTCTCTCCTCAGCCTTTACCTTATTTGACCTTCCTCTACCATCTGAACTGTTGAAACCACTGTTGCACTTCTTTTCAAAACCCTTTCTCCTCTCTTGGCTTCCATGATACGGCTCCTCCTGAGTCTTCTATTTTCTTTGCTGGCCCCCCTTTATCCTACCCATTCCCAAAGCTCTTGCTCTCCAGTCTTCAGTCCTCTATTCTCTTCCCCTCTCTTTCTACACACTACTCCTTTTTTTTTTTTTTTGAGACAGAGTCTTGCTCTGTCACCCAGGCTGGAGTGCAGTGGCATGATCTCGGCTCACTGCCACCTCTACCTCCTGGTTCAAGCAATTCTCCTGCCTCAGCCTCCTGAGTAGCTAGGACTACAGGCATGCACCACTACACTTGGCTAATTTTTGTATTTTGCAGAGATGGGGTTTCACCATGTTGACCAAGCTGGTCTCAAACTCCTGACCTCAAGTGATCCACTCACCTCAGCCTCCCAAAGTACTGGGATTACACATATGAGCCACCACACCCAACCACTACACACTACTTCTGATCAAGCTCCTCCACTCCTATGGCCTCAGCTTGCTCCTGTGTGCTCATCTCTCCCAAACTAACATCTTTCCTGAGCTCTAGACCTGCTTTCAGTTGCCTACTGAACATTTCAATACAGATGTGATTCAGCCTGTCAGAAACCAAACTCAGTAGCTTCTTCCCCCTTCCTCCATGATGTGGTTTAGCGGTGTCCTTACCCAAATCTCATCATGAATTGTAGCTCCCATAATCCCCATGTGTCATGGGAGGGAGCCAGTGGGAGGTAATTCAATCATAGGGGCAGGGCTTTCCCATGCTGTTCTTGTGATAGTGAATAAATCTCACCAGATCTGATGGTTTTATAAATGGCAGTTCCTCTGCATGACCTCTTGCCAGCTGCCATGTTAGATGTGCCTTTGCTCCTCCTTGGCCTTCCATCATGATTGTGAGGCCTCATAAGCCACGTGCAACTGTGAATCTGTAAACCTCTTTTTCTTTATAAATTACCCAGCCTTGGGTATGTTTTATTAGCAGCATGAAAACAGACTAATACACCCCACCACTTGGTCTTTCCCTTTCATTCTCGATTTCAGCTAATTGTCCAGGTCATGCCTGCTTCAACTTCAATTCTTCCTTGTCCTTCCCACTCCATACTGAATGGGGCACTAAATGTCACCAATTCTGCATTTTAGGTTATCTTTTCTGCATTCCAACTGCCATAGCCAATGCCCTCATCGACTCTCATCTGGGCAGGATAACGGCCTAACTGGTTTTCGCCTCTTCTTTCTCTACCAGTCCAACCCATACTGGAGTCTCTCATTTTATAACACAAGCTTGATTATTACCACCTCACTTCAAACCTTTTAATAACTCTCCAAACTCCCTGATATCTGGGCTCAAATTACCTTTTCAGTCCCATTTCCAAGCATGAGCTATCTGTCCAAAGGTGTCTTCTATCCTACCTTAATCCCCTGGATCTACATAGAAGCTACAATATTCTGTGTAAGGAGTTTTGTACAGAATGCCATCCTCTCACTTCCTAAGCCTTAGATCAACATGTATAAACGACCAACTTTGTACTCTCTACTTCTCCCCTCAAAATCTACTCAGGGGCCAGGTGCCATGACTCACACCTATAATCCCAGTACTTTGGGAGGCTGAGGTGGGAGGATCGCTTGAGGCCAGGAGTTTGAGATCGGCCTGGGCGACATAGAAAGACCTTATCTCTACAAAAATAAAAATATAAAAAATAAAAAAGTCTACTTGATAAAACTATTCTCATTCTTCAAAGACAGGACAATATCACTTTCTCTCTGCAGCCTTCCCTGACTTTCCTCAATGGCAAAACCACTGAACTGCCTCATTTGCACTCTCCAGAATTTTGTTCCTGCCTCAGAATGGTACCTATCCTAAGACCCCTGTATGTTCCTAGAGCATAGGGACCAGCAATATTCATTTATGTATCCCCAGCACTGAGTGCAAGTGCCACCAGGCTTATAACAATAACTCCATAAATACTGAAGTAGTAAATCCCTAAATTTGACTCTTATCATGAAGACAGTAAGTTTCTGAGAAAATCAGTCTGATGGGAATAGAGAGATTCCAAGTAAGGAAGCATGGAACCCCACTAGGGGAAGATTCTTCCTGGTGACTCTCAAATCTCCTAGAGGTGGCTGCCTGCTCTGCCAGTACGTAAAGACATTCTCCTCTCCCTAGCCATGGCACCTTATTTCAGAACACAACACATGTGCTCTTAAAGCATAAAAGGGCCTCACTGTGCCCCCACTGTGACCCACAGCATCACTGTCCTAATGCTGTGATCTCAGCTACTCGCGATCTTGCCACATCAATAAATGAATCTAAAGTTGCATTAAAAACAAATGGGTGTAAAAGCGCCTATAGAGCCCTAAGAAGGAGAATATATTCTGAGATCAATAACTGAGAAGTGAACTGAATTTTAATTTTTTCAGAAGCTTTGCTTTCTGATATCTAGCCTCATTATGGCCCAAGTATATTGCTTCCCTTTTCCTGTAGCCTTCAAATCACTTAAGCCCATAAAGCATTTAATTTGTATTACAAGTTAGGTCCCACTTCAAGTACCTTCAAGTAAGGTCCCAGAAGTACTTGAACAATCCCTAGGCCAGCGGCTCACTTCTTAAGCAGTAATATGCCATCCATATTGTGTACAAGGGACTGTTCTAGATCCAATGAGACCAGTTCCTGCCCTGAGAGAGCTTCTGTGTCAGAGGCAGAAGCATTTAAAGCATATATGAGCACAGTACAATGAGTTCCATGGTAGAAATGTATTCTGACATGGCTGGGCAAGGAACAGAGAGTCGAGCTGGCTATGTCCCTGGTTCCAGAAATGTGCTCTCGCCTCAGTGTATCACCCAATATTTATTCAGCCTCTACTACAAACTTTCTACTCTCATGGAACTTTCACTTGGGTTCAGTTTTAGCAAATAGATTCCTGTCTTACTCTCTTATACTAGAGTACCTTCCAGAAGTACCATTTCTCTAGGATGAGGGCCCTACCTTTCGCTAAGCCAAACCTTCCAGGAACTTGACTTCTACCTTTGAATTCAAGTCCCATTATTGGGTCTGCCTCCCTGATGCTGAGTGTACATCCCTGCCTGTCCTTCCCCTATTGTCCTCTGGCTGGAACCCCTGATACTGTCCTTGGCCCGCTGTGCCCCAGGTTCCTCATCCATAAGCTGAGGATAATAACAGTACCTCCCTCCATGGAATATTGTGAGGATTAATGAGACTAGGTTGGCACATGCTAAATACTCAATAACTGTCATCATCTTTATTATCTTTATTACTAAGATCCTCGCCACACTGTCTCCCTCATCCATGGACTTTCCTTCCTGATAATGTGTGAGCTAGGGGAAAAGAAGGGGCCCTCCTAGTCATGTCTATCCTCACTGAGGTTGTGAGGGCTCAGTTTAGCCTTCAGAGGCTGGCCACCCAAACCCAGCTGGGGAAACCAAGTACCTCTCAGTGTCAAGTAGCCATAAGCTAGGTTGGTCAGAGCTTGTGCGCATTTCCAGTGATGGTCCCCAAAAATAATCCGAGAAAGGATGGCACATCGAATCAGCTCCTTGTTTGCTTGAGTATTCTGTAGAGTACAGAAGTGATTATACTTTTTGGAAAGGAGGAGAAGTCTCTAGCCCATGGACTTATCACTGGAACACAGGACTGAATTCACTTGTCATCTTTTTTCTCTCCTCTTTCTTTCTCATCCTGTGTCCAATCCGTCAGGTCTGGTTGGATCCACATTCCCCCTAAATCCTAAAACCAAGCTCTTCTTCTCATTTCTGCCATGAGTACCTAGTCCAGGCCACCCTCATCTTTTACTTGGCTGGCTACAACAGCCCCTTCCAATTGCTTCCTCTCTGGCCCCCACAGTCTACTTTCTACGTAATAGCCAGAGCGACTTCTTTTAACCTTTTATCATGAAAAACTTTATTAGTATACAAAATAGCATGAAGAATGAATATGTAGCATGATCAGTGATCTATTCCTGGCCAATCTTGTTTCCTATCTAGACCTCTCATCCACCCATCCTCACCTTAAATTGAAGCAAATCAGACATTCCATTGTTGCCTCTATAAACATTTCGTAAGTACCTCTAAAAGATATGGACTTAGAAACATAACCACAAAATCATTATCTCATCAAAATATTAACAATAATTCCTTAAAATCAAATATCACAGAAATCTAATTTTTAAAATAGTTTGTTTGACTGTCCACATTGTGAGATCAGTCTCTTTCCATCTGTAGGTTACCTTTCCATCTCTAATTCTTTTTCTTACAAAGTATTTGAAAAAGCTGAGTCATTTGGTCTAGTATTTCCCACAGACATAAATTTTGATGACTGCATCCTCATGGCGTCTCATCATGTCCCTCCATTCTCTGTTCTGCCTTTATAATAGTAGTTGGGTTTAGAAGTTTGGTTAATTTCAGCTTTGAATTCTTTTTTTTACAAAATGACTTCATGGTTAGTGGTATGTTCTTCCAGCAGAATACATCTACTATCTGGTTGTTTTTTCTTTTTTTCTTTTTCTCAGATATTAGGAAAACTACATGGAAAATTAACAAAAGATTATAAAATGCAAATATATATTTCTATCATTCCTTCTTCATACATTAGCTGGAATAATTCTATAAAGAGAATTTCTCCTCCTCTACTCTTTGGTTACGCAATAGTACAGTTCATATTGGAAAGGCAGGACACATGGTTTATCCTTGCCCTTTCTTTACTAGCTTTCAGAAAAATGAATTTGTTCACTCGCATCCTCTAATTGTGACCAAACAGCTTGTTATTATTATTAGAAACTTATGGATTTTTGAACATATTTTATGTGTTTATATCTTAAGATGTAAATTAGATCGTGACTTTCCTATTCAAAATCCTCCAACAGCTTCCTGCTTTTTCTTCTTAACAGAATTCAAAGTCCTTACCATGGCTTCCAAGGTTCTGCACAATCTGACCCAACCCCAATCACCTCTGGACTTCATTTTCTACCACTCTCTCCTCCTACTCCATCTGCTAGAACTATACTGACCAGAGGTTCCTGAACATCACCAACTAACTTCCAATGCAGGGCTGTGCACATGCCGCTCCCTCTGCTCGGGACACTCTTCCATGTCATTCACTTTCTCATTCCATTTTCACTTTTCTTATCAACAGGCCTGTTTTGGCCACCTTATCTAAAATAGATGCCATTTCATCACTCAATATCCCATTACCTATTTTACTTTTTCTTCATAGCACTTATTTCTATCTAATATTGTATTAGCTATTGTTTTTGTTTGTCTATTATCTCCCCGAATAGAAGATAAGTCCCTTGAGGACAGAAGTTTATTCTTCATGTTCACTGTTATCTGCTCAGTACACACAGGTGTAACACGTTCCGTATTTGCTGAATGAATCATTTATTAGCAAGGTTAAAGATGGGTTGGGGGAAATAATCCTCTACCCCTATAGAAGTGACAGGTACAGCTCTCTAAGAAATCACCGAACTGCATCTTCACGTCATATATTTCAGTGACTTTACAAACACAGCCAATATGGCTGGACCAGTCGATATGGTCAGGCATTTTTTTCCTGGTAAAGTGAAAATAGCACTTCAAGGGACCAAAAAGCCAAAGTTTCAGCCCTGGTTCTAATGTTTGTTTACTGATTGTGTTGCTTTGGGGCAAGTCACTTTGATCTCAGCTTCCTTTTCTGAGATTTGGAAACCTGTATCATCTACCTCATGGAGTTACTGTAAGGAAAAAAAAATAGTGTCAAAATGATTCAGTGTTGTTAAGTGCAATCTAAATGCAACCCGTTTGAAGAATAATGTACAGGTAACTGAAGTAACCCATTTAAAGAGTAATGTTAGATAAGATACAGCAGTACCATATGTGATTCCAAGGAATGCACTCCTTCCTGATTCCTGTCTCCTACCCAACTTCATGTTTAACCTGAACCCTGCTCAAATATACAGAAGCAAGCAATGGTAGAAGGAAACTTCCCCTGATGCTTCCAAAACATCCATTTAGTCAGCATTTTTTAGAGTTCACCATGGGCTGACCACAGCAAATACTAAGTTCTCTTTCGAGGAAGAAGCATCATGCCATGAAAAAATCACTAGAATGGAAGACCAAAGCTTTGGCTCTGGACATTGTATATTCATCCTCGAACTCCTTGACTCGGAGAAACTGGGACAACCAATATGGGCTCCAGATGTCATCCCAGCACTACTGCTGCTGATGTGGCATCCCCTGCCCTTCAGGGCTAGGAGTACTGGGTTGGGTTTGATTTAAAAAACAACAACAACAACAAAAAAAAAACCTGCTTTATTGAGCTATAATTGACATGCAAATAACTGCACCTGTTCACTGTATACAATTTGATGAGTTTGGGATTTGAGTTAGATTTCTCTCCTAAGATCTAAATCTTTGTCATTATCCAATCTGGCCAAGGGGTTTTCAAGCCTTGAAAACCCTCACTTACACTCCATGGCAGATGGTACTTGTCCGTTTTTAGAAATGATTCTTCTAGCCTCGATTTGTGAATCACTAATGGGTCCAGGCCAGGTTGATTGTCCTTTGCAAGGTCCTCAGGTCATATACACAGATAAATTTACAAATATCCATCTAGAGAGATACTTCAGAGGCAAATGATAGAAAAAGAAACCTATCTAGATTACTTTTTTCCCTTGGCTAGGAGGATCCAGGAAGTCAAGGTACAAACTCTTCTGTTGATAAATCATGTTCTGGAAGCCGGTGGGTGCCTGTGTTCTAATAATGAGAGTCGATGTCTTGCTGTCTCAGTTTCCTGGATTTTGATTACTCATGCTTACACACCTGCTCTGAGATCTTTGACTCAAGTCTTGGACTTGCTCTTAGAAATGCATACTTGGAATCTTTGACCTCCACTTCGACCTCCTGTTTCTGGCCCTTTAGTTTATTTATGATTCCACTGTAACCAAGGGCATCTTACCTATATCCTTTCCAGGCTAGAGCTTAGACCTGCCTGACTGCCTGTTCTCAACCTCCTGCGTTACTATCCCAGCCTTTTTGTTACCTAAAAGACAGCATCCTGAAACCTTCCAGGATGGATATACACACACACACACACACACACACACACGTATATACATACATATGTACGTATGTATTTGTATATATATGTATATATGCATATATGTGTGTGTGTATATACATATATACACTTTTTTTTTTCTCTTTGAGACAGAGTCTCGCTCTTGTTGGCCTGGGCTGGAGTTCAATGGCATGATCTCAGCTCACTGCAACCTCTGCCTCCTGGGTTCCAGCAATTCTCCTGCTTCAGCCTCCTAAGTAGCTGGGATTATAGGCATGCCCCGCCATGCCCGGCTAATTTTTGTATTTTTAGTAGAGACGGGGTTTCACCATGTTGGCCAGGCTGGTCTTGAACTCCTGATCTCAGGTGATCCGCCTGCCTTGGCCTCCCAAAGTGCTGGGATTACAGGTGTGAGCCACCAGGCCTGGCTTTTTTTTTTTTTTTTTTTTTTTTTTAAATTTTAAGTTAAAGGTAACAGCAACAAAAATAACCAAATGAAAATTTTTAGGTTTTTCAAATTTTTATTTTATTTTTTTAGAGACAAGGTCTCATTCTGTCACCCAGGCTGGAGTGCAGTGGCACAATCATGTGCTCACTGTGGCCTCAATGTCCTGGGTACAAGCTATCCTCCTGTCTCAGCTTCCCAAGTAGCAGGCTCCCTCCACCATGCCTGGCTGCTTTTTAATTTTTTTATAGAGACAGGGTCTCACTATGTTACTGATGCTGGCCTCAAGAGATCCTCCCGCCTCGGTTTCCCACAGTGTTGGGATTACAGGCATAAGCCACTGCACCTGGCCTAATTTGTAGTTTAAAGCTAGGAGCAGAAATGCCCCAAGGAGGAACAGACAATGAACCATGCAGATCTAACTCAAATCCCAGCACTACTGGAACCAGAAGGTGGGCTGGCTACCTAAGTATGCTCTGCTTTGTTTCCTCCTACTTACAAAGAAAGATGACACCTTCCTCTATTTCATACGCTTCAATCTGCATCTAAGGCATAGCTTCTGTAATCATGAACATATTTTTAAATGGAAGCAAAATTTTTGTGAGTTTTTTGTTTTACCATTTTTTCCTTAATCAGCTGAGCTACTTTCTTCTGGGATTGGGCTAATTTCTCTTTGGGATGAGACATACAGTCTACGGCCTTCTCCGCTTCTTTAGCTTTAGTTTCCTCTTCACTCTCTCCACATCCACTGGTGTGATACAACTTATCTGTTTGCTGGTGAGCTGGGATCTCGGTTTGCTGTGACCTGTAGGTATGAGAGAAGGGATTCAGAATTTAACCACCTTTGCCATCTCAAACAAGGTAAAATTGAAGGCATAGCTCTCGCAGCTGAGGGATAGGGACATGCTTTCTAACATAAACTTGAAGGAATAAAGCTAAACTCACGTCACCCTCAAAGCTTAGCATTAAGACAGCAATGTGGTGGTTCAAATGAAGCCTAGTTATAGAGGTGCAGCTCTACTGCTTACTAATCACATGACCCTAACCAAGTTATTAATTTAGTTCTCTGTAAAATGAGAATATGAATGCCTGCTTGATGAGGTTATGGGATTAAATGAGATAATACTCATAAATCAGTTAGCACACTGTGTGGCCTTTACTAAGTGTTCCTTTCATGTTAGCTATTAGTATATCATTAGCTCCAGGACAGGACTGCTTCTAGAAATGAGGGTGTTGAACTGGAAGATCCCCAGGAACATCTGTGTTCTAAAAATCTGATCCAAACAAGGAAAGAAAATGGATATAATGAAATAAGGGAAAGGAAACCAACATTTTGAGGCTAGACTTTGCATGTCTTCTTTCTCATATCTTAAAAGCTTCAACATGTGATGGCCAAGAAAAGAGGACATGGGTCCCACCAGAGAGAGTGAGGGAACCCTATACTACATCAAGTGCAGGGCCAGAGGAGAAATATCCTTAGCTGTGTTAAAAAGAACTATATCCTAACATCGCCAGAAAAATCAGTAAAGTGCTACAGAAGAAACAGAATTTTGAGATCTTAGGAGCAACAACAGAAATTTTAAGTATAAATAAGTCTCCCAAAGGACTCATCTTTGTACTCACAATAACTCAAAAGTTCAGCCACTGAGTAGTTTTGAAAATAAAATTTACCTTTCTTTTCCAGTGATTGCTTAAATTGTGAATGTTCAATGTGTAAATAAAAGAAAAATTCAGAAAAGCACAAAAAGCTTAAAGAGTGAATGTTCAATGTTTAAATAAACGACATTCAGAAAAGCACAAAAAGAAAGTAACTGCCACGTGTAATCTTTTACACCAGGTTTGAAAAATGACATGCTAATATTCTTCTAGAGTCCTATTCTAATTAACTTATCAAGAGGCACATGGGCAAACCAGGTTGTGTAGATAGGAAAGCAACATTTCTTCAGGCCCAAGCGCAGGCAGGCTTGCCTTCTGCCCACAGCTGAGCATGCTTTCAGTAGACAAGCTAACTTGATGGGACAGCCAAGGAAGGTTGGCGATGCGACCTGATCAGAAGACAGGTGATAAACTTCCTTTTCTCTGCCTGGTGAATTCCATACTCCACCTTCAAGATGCAACTCAGACGTCATCACTCCTGGAAGTCTTTCACTGGAGTAGCAATAAAGGCAGCCTCCAAAGGGCTTTCAAAAATTTCCCCCAAACCGCTAGTACACTGTGGGGTTTTTTTATTGTTGTTTGATTTTTTTTTATTGTTGTTTCTTTGGCTTGTTTCTGAGCATTCTTTGCCTCCTGGCAAAGTAAACTCCACCAGGGCAGGGGCTGAGCCTCATTTGTTTCTGAAAACCTGATATCTGGCTCACAGTAAAAACAAATAGTGGCCTGTTAAATGATGAAAAAATGAATGAGAAAAGAATGTGCAGTTTTTAGAATGTTTGAAAACTATTGAGGAGAGAGGAAATCTGTGGCAAGAGATCATAAGTCGGCTGACTCTGGGCATGCTGCCTATAAGCTAGCCCTGCTCTGCATGGAGCAGTTAAAAAATAAAAAAGAGATCATACCTCAATAGAAAATTTTGCTTAAGCTGCATATTTCACAGACCTAGAGCAGAAGTTAAATCTATTGGAGTCACTAAACAGATTGCTAATTATGGGTATTAAAAATTATAAGCCCAAAGTATTTTAAGTTAAGCCTTGAATAACATTAAGGTAAGACCGAAGGTAGCAAACTTCAACCTTAGGGACTTCAAAGGAATGATAAACATTGAGGTCTTGACAAATGATTTGAGAATGTAAATCCCTGAATTAGCTTTGAACGTCGTGTTATAAAAGGTGAGAAAGATGGCTGGAGAATCCTGACCAGTCAGACATCTCAAAGGATGGTCAGAATAAAAAGAAGAGGAGGTTGAATGGAAGGTCTGCCTTGCCAGGCTTATAACTTATTCCATATGTTACCATCATAAATAGGAATTCTGATTAGTAATGTTCAATATAAATTATCTGATTATTTCCCAGATATTTTACTGTGAACATTTTTATGAACTTCAGTTGTTATAGTCACATAACCCTTAACATCAAGATATTTTATGAATTTAAACTTATGCTATCCAGATGGGGCACAGTGGCTCACACCTGTAATCCCAGCACTTTGGAAGGTCGAGGTGTGTGGATCACTTGCGGTCAGGAGTTCGAGACCAGCCTGGCCAACATGGTGGAACTCTGTGTCTCCTAAAAAATTCCACAATGAGCCCGTAATTCCAGCTACTTAGGAGGATGAGGCACGAGAATAGCTTGAACCTAGGGGGCGAACGGTGCAGTGAGTCAAGATCATGCCACTGCACTCCAACCTGGGTGACAAAGCAAGACTCTGTGCAGGGAGCCAAAGGCCCGTGGGACGTGATCAACTCAGCATTCCACTGGAGACGATATGATCAAACAGCAAACTGTTTATCATGAATGCAGGATGTGAGCAAACTCACCAGCGCTCCTGCTGACAGAAGGTTTGCTGGAGGCAATCACTCCCTGGCGCTGAGGTTATCTACTGTGACATCTAGAGCCTGTTGTTCGAGGAATGCAGTCTTGCAAGCCTACTCTGGACTGAGCAGCTGACCCCTCTTCCACCCCCCTTCTCACCATCTCTTTTGCCTAATAAATATGGAGGGCTGTGTACAGCTCAGGGCCCTTGTCCACTAGAGGCAAGGTGCCCCCTGACCTCTTCTTCCAAATATACTCTTTTGTCTCTTGTCTTTTATTCCTGCGTTCACCCCTCCTTTGTTCAGTCCACCAGGGATCATGGCAGGTTACATAGGGACCCCCAAACAGCGACAGAATCTCGTGCTCCACAACTCTGTCTCAGAAAAAAAAGAACAAAATGCTATCCTATATGGTAACTATTAGCCACATGTGGCCATCAAGCACATGAAATATTGCTAGTCTGAATTGAGATATGCTGTAAATGTAAAATATGTGCTGTATTTTAAAGAGTATAAAAAGATAAAATATTTCATTGATAATTTTTGCATATTTTGTATATATTGAAATAAAGAAAATACAGTATTGAAATTAAATTCATGTGTTTCATTTCACCTTTTAATATGGGTAGCAGAAAATTTTAAATTATGTATGTGGCTTGAGTTATATTTCTATTTGATGGCACTGGTATAGAGCGATGGTTCCCAACTAAGGATGACTTTGCCCCGAAGGGAAATCTGGCAGCGTCTGGAGACAGTTTTGCTTGTCACAACTGGAGCTAGTGCTACCGGCATCTAGTGGATAGTGGCCAGGGATGTGGCTAAAAATCCTATAGTATATAAGACAACCCTCCACAACAAACAGTTATCCAACCCCAATGTCAATAGTGCAGAGATTGAGAAACCCTGGTATAGAGAATGGTTAAAGAATGGACTCTAGCTGGGCACAGTGGCTCATGCCTGTAATCCCAGCACTTTGAGAGGCTGAGGCAGGAGGATCACTTGAGCCCAGGAGTTTGAGACCAGCCTAGGCAACATAATGAGAACCCATCTCTATAAAAATGTAAAAATTAGCCAGTTATGGTGGTGTGTGCCTGTAGTCCCAGCTGCTCGGGAGGCTGAGGTGGGAGGATCTCTTTAGCCCAAGAGGCCAAGGCTGCAGTGAGCTGTAATTGCACCACTGCACTCCAGCCTGGGTGACAGAGCAAGACTGTCTCTAAAAGCAAAACAAAACAAAACGAGAATGGATTCTCGAGTCCGAATGCCCAGTTTAAATACCACTTACTAGCTGTGCAACTTTGGGCAAACTCCCTAACATCTCTTTGATTCATACTCATCTATAAAATGTACCAATAACAGTACCTCCTTCACAGGGTTTGGGGGGATTAAATCTGCTAAGATGTTTAAGGTACTTAGAACAGAGCCTGGTACAAGTATGTGCTCAATAAGCATTAGACAATATGAAAGTTTTATTTACTGTTTCATAAAACTTAATTTTCTCATTAACTTTGTTATAGCTAACTCTCTACAACTTTGCCAATCTTGTTATAACTAATCTATTTTTATTTTAAAAACTTCTAAAATTTCCTTAAGTCAGGAAAAAGCAATCTTCTATCATGCATAGGTTGTAAATACAAACAGATAATATAGCAGAATCATTATTAAAGCACATCACAGAAAGACAACCTTCTTTTTTTTTTTTTTTTTTTTTTTTTGAGACAGTGTCTCTGTTGCCCAGACTGGAGTGTAGTGGTGCAATCTCAGCTCGCGGCAACCTCTGCCTCCAGGTTCAAGCTAATCTCCTGCCTCAGCCTCCTGAGTAGCTGGGATTACAGTCGCGCGCCACTACTGCACAGCTAATTTCTGTATTTTTAGTAGAGACGGGGTTTTACCATGTTGGCCAGGCTGGCCCTGAACCCTTCTCTTTTATATAATGTTCATGCAAAGCTCCTCACCCAGGTTAGCCTTAAGCAGGAGGTCCCAGTGTTTCAGCCCAGTGAGTACCTGTGATGTCAGAATTCTGTGATACTTACATACGGAAGCAGAAATCCCAGTCGATGTCATTGCTAACAGTTGGGATACGGATGGGGCTGGCTTGCATCTTCTTCCTACCAAGAATCAGGTAAGGTCAGCTTTGGGAGAAAAGGCTGGGTGTCTGTTCTATTTTCCCCCTCTGGGATGCTATTAACATTAAACTAAAACTGCTCAAATATATAACCCATCCTAAATCCACAGACTACGCATACTCAGATATGGAGACCGCTGGAAGACAGACGGTCTTTAATTTGCCAAATTAAATGTCAGTTAAATTTATTTCCCCTAATTTCAACTCCACCCTACTTCTCCAAAATCCCTGGCCTTTATGTCTCAAAGCAAGCACATTTACAGCTCCTGGGTCATCAAAACTATGGTCACCTACTCAACTCAGATATTGTTTTTGCAGGTCTGACGGCATGATGGATTTAAGCAAAGCAACCAGTTCTCAGTGGTAAACGAAGCACAGTGTGTTGGTTAATTCTGCTTTTTTTCGCTGGGGTCATTTCACTAATTAATAGCAGATTCTAGTAAAGGGGTCACAAAGCGGGTACAGAGGCTCACGCCTGTAATCCCAGCACTGTGGGAGGCCGAAGCAGGTGGATCACCTGAGTTCAGGAGTTTCAGACCAGCCTGACCAACATGGTGAAACACTGTCTCTACTAAAAATACAAAATTTAGCCCGCTGTGGTGGTGCACGCCTGTAGTTCCAGCTACCCAGGAGGCTGAGTTTGTAAGTATCACAGAATTTTGACATCACAGCCGGGAGGCTGAGGCAGGAGAATCGCTTGAACCCGGGAGGGGGAGATCGCAGCAAGCCGAGATCCCGCCACTGCACTCCAGCCTGGGCGACAGAGCGAGACTCCATCTCAAAATAAAATAAAACAATAAAATGAAATTCATGTGTCTGTTTTAGTTGTTGCTGTTAGATGATGGGGGAAACCTCGGAAGCACATGACGAAAAATGTGATTTCTAAATACAGTATTTGTGAAATTCAACTCTCAAGGAAGGCTATGCCAGGCGCTTAAACCAAATCCAAATCGAACGCAGTTATTTACTGAACGTTAACATCCACCAAGTAGCCTCTCATTTCACCCTCCAGAAATCACTCATTCCCGCCGACCCCGAGTGGCTTTCTGACCCAGGCTCCAGAGCATCCACTAACCGAAAATCAGAAAGGGAGACTCACTAATTTCTCTTTTTAACCTCCACTTTAAACACTATGCCCACAGCAAGGCGTTCTGATCTCTCAAACTTCCGGACTCTGTTCCTATGATGTTCCGCATGGCCCTGAACACTAAACTCTGGTCCCCCGCTCAGGTACGAATCGCTCCTCTTTTCCTGCTGTGGTTCCGCGGTCACTCCGTTAAGCCCTGACGCCACAGGTCGGGCTCTGCTTAGCACTGACCCTGCTGCGGAGGCTCTAAGAGAACGCGCAGTGCGCACAGCACACCTTGCCCAAGGCGGGGAATCCACGCCCCGGAACCAGCCTCCCCGCTCCCTCAGCCCGACTGCGCGGCTTCTTCCCGCTGCGTCGCCTCCTGATCCTGGCCGACCTCGGTCCGGGCGCCAAAGCGGTGCCTCGCAGAAGTTACACAGCCTGCGAGGTCCCCTTTATCTTCCGCAACCCAGGTTCCGGCCAAGGAGACAATACCGTTGCCATGGGGACGGAACGCCACGGGCCTGCTGGGAGCGCCTGTAGCCATAGCGACGCGGGGCGCTTCCGGTTCGGAGAGTCCTTGTTGGCTAGAGCCTACAGCAGCTCTTACGGCACCCTCCGCTTTCCCGTCCCGGCAGGCTAGACGCTCACGGCCTCCGGCTCGCCCCAAAACTGGCCTCTGCATATTGTATCTCACGAGACCTTACCACTCGGAGGTGAAGGTATAGGAAGAGAAGATACATTCCTTCCAAAGATGGAAGGGAGCACTGGGCCCCACGACCCTACCTATTTAAAGCTGCGACGTGTGCGGGCTGGATTCGGCGACGATCCCTTGCTACGGAGCACACCCACAGCTCCTCGGGAGTTTTGTTTTCGTGGACCCCAGAGGAAAGGCTTAAGATATGGCTGTTGACTGTGCTGGCATCGTCTGTTCTACCCAGTCAGATTGGAGCTAGGCCTGGTTAGGAAAGCGGATTGCAGGAAGTGAGTAGGCTAAGAAATCAACTACTCTAAGATCTGCTAATGGTTAGCTGTTCAGCGAGGGAGTCGGGCACATTTAGCACTTAGCCCTAAATAATGCAGCCATATCTTACCCCTTCGTTGGCCTGGAATACACAGTGTCTGGAATACACAGTGTGTGTAATGCACAGAAGGAGCAGAGGCAGTTGTGGCCATACCCAAACAGCGCCAGCTCTTAACAACGCTATGTTGAAGGATGTTATTATGAAACCTATCACAGACTAGGCCTATGGCAAGTCAAGTTGGAGTGAATGTGTCCCAGTTGTTTTCAGAAAAGAGCAGACTAGGTAGAGAGACAAGGAGAACATTGAGAATGTGACAGATGGTATTTACGTTTGGTGTTTGTTATTTCCAGCTCGAGGATGGAAGTTTAATTGCCATTGATCCAAGACTGCCAAGAAAGCCTTTCTAGGGTTAGCTTGGAGGAGTTATTTAAATGAGTTTGCTTGAATATCTGTTAAGTAAAGCCTGTATGGTCTATTAACTCAAGATTTAAATCAGTACCTTCGAGCTCCATAGTCACAATTTTGGAAAGATTCCCCCACTTCCTCGTTTTTCCTAAGAAAACTCTCAGCATGGAACAATGATGACAGCAATGAACTTGATTTCAGAATGTCAAGGTTCTGGTTCTGACAAGTGTGTGGGTCCCAGTTTTCTTGCCTATACAGTGAAAGTACTTGTACCACTTAGTTTCTGAAGCTCCTTCTGGTTCCAGGTTTCTGTAAGGGGTAAACGATTTTTGTGACTCCATGAACAGTATTTAACATGTATGGCAGTAAAAAGGAAGACTCTGTTTCCTGTTCTCCAACATTTATTTCTCTCACCCCTTGTTAAGTTGGTCATCAAATTGAAAGGTTTTAGTGTTCTTTCATTGTGGGAAGTGGCTATGGGATTGTTTCTAAGTATATTAACGGTAATGTCTCTCTTCTAAACTTTTGCTTTTGCTGATAGTTGTGAAGGGAAGTGGAACCAGAACAGACACTGAATTCCCATTCCTGAAGCTAACGCTCTGATTCGGCCTCCATTTCGTTAGCTCTGACCAGAAGCACGTTGCCTGCATCTGTAAAAATTATAAATCAAAATAAAAGAACTTTGACGACTTTTTTTTTTTTGAGACGAAGTCTCACTCTGTGGCCCAGGTTGGAGTGCAGTGGTGTGATCTTGGCTCACTGCAACCTCCACCTCCCTCCCGCATTCAAGCAATTCTCTTGCCTCAGCCTCCCAAGTAGCTGGAATCACAGGCCAGTACCTGTGCTGCTACCGTCTGGCTAGTTTTTGTATTTTTAGTAGAGACAGGGTTTCACTATGTTGGCCAGGCTGGTCTCGAACTCCTGACCTCAGGTGATCTGCCTGCCTCGGCCTCCCGAAGTGCTGAGATTACAGGTGTGAGCCACCGTCCAGCCAGAACTTTGAAGACTCTTGAAGTTCTGTGGTATTTTCTTTCCTTGCCACGTTAACCCTGTCCCCCAAATGTAAGCTTTAGCTGTAGTATGTACACTTTTTAGGTTTGTTCACTAACTCTGGGATGGAATCCCACTAATCGAAGTGGATAGTGCTTTTCCACTCTGTGTATTCACATTCTCTCCCCTGATCTGGAGGTAGAGGTGGCAAGTATTGCTACTGCAGAAATTGCATAGAGGAAGCAGTCTGGAGAGTTTTCTAGGCTCTTACAACCCCAAATCAAATATGATTATCTCCAAACTATTCTATCTCCAGGAACTGTGAAATTTAAGGCAAGGAAATCCAAATAAACTTTCTCTTGGAACACATTTTTATGGCCTCTCAAGAGAGGGTTAGATGCCTTGCTTCTGAACTCCCGCAGTATCCTGTCCACAAGCTCGTCATGATTCTCACATTGTACTGGCCTTTCTGTTTATTTGCAAGTTTCTCCAGTCTCCATACATCTATCCTTCCACTCAGACAAAAATATTTGTGGAATACCTACTATGTGCCTGATAATGTTATAAGCAGTAGGAAAGCAAAAGTGAACAACTAAGAATGATTTTGCTTTCCAGGAATTTCTGTTCTACTAGATGAAGAAAAACACAGCTGCTAGTAAACAATAGTGTCTCTGCAAGTTACAAAAAGGCATAAGGCTTAGGAAGTATGCAGCAACATTGTATGAATTTGGGAAAAGCCTCTTCTTCCAGCCAGACTCAGACCGCTGCTAAGGAGTACAGCTTTGGGAACAGAGAGTGGGCTGGAATTCAGGACTCACTCACTTCCTTAGCTAGATGAGTCGCCTTAAGAAAAAGTGGGCCAGGTGTGGTGGCTCATGCCTGTAATCCCAGCACTTTGGGAGGCCGAGACAGGTGGATCACGAGGTCAGGAGTTCAAGACCAGCCTGGCCAACATGGCGAAACCCGGTCTCTACTAAAAGTAAAAAATTAGCTGGGCGTGGGGGCAGGTACCTGTAATCCCAGCTACTCGGGAGGCTGAGGCAGGAGAATCGCTTGAACCTGGGAGGCAGAGGTTGCAGTGAACCGAGATTGTTCCATTGCACTCCAGCCTGGGTGACAAGAGCAAGACTCCATCTCAAAAAAAAAAAAAGGAAAAGAAAAAGAAAACGTGATAAACAGTTATGGAGAAAAATAAAACCAAGTGAGGGATCTAGAAGGTGATGTGGCCATGGCGGGAGGGGTGTGCTATCTTACATAGTGTGGTTAAACAGGGCCTCTCTGACAAGATGACATTGAGAAGAGACCTCAAATCGTGCAGCAAATTGGGCAAATATCTAGAACATTCTAAGATGTTAACAGCAAGTGCAAAAGCCCTGAGGTAGGAGCAAGTTTAATGGGGTCAAAGAACAGCAAAGGGCAGTAGGAATGAGGAGGAAGGAGACAAAAGACTGTTCCAGTAAAGTAGTGGGGCACTGGGTCATGGAGGGCCTTTTAGGCAATCCATCCGTCTAAATATTCATCTACCCACTCAGTGAATACAGAATACCTGCTAGGTAGCAGGCCCTGTTTGGCCAGCTATGAGCTCCTTGTGAGCAGGAGCTGTTATCATTGAGCCTTTAGCATTCAGCACAAAAACATTTAATAAACTACAAATGACCTTTAGGAACTCCACTAGTAGAGATTCTGGCCTACCTGTGCGCATCAGTTTCCTATTGTTGCTATAATAAGTCACCACAAACTCAGTGGCTTAACAAACCACAACTTTATTATTGTATAATTCTGGAGGTTGAAAGTCTGAAATGGGTGTCACTGGGCTAAAGACAAGATGTCTGCAAGGGTGGCTCCTTCTGGGAGCTCAAGGAGAAAATTTTTTCTTAACCTTTTCCAGCCTCTAGAGCTTGCCTGCATTCCTCGATTTGTTCTCTTCATCTTCAAAGCCAGCAGCAATGCAGCATCTTCAAATCTCTGACCCTTCTTTCCATTTTAAAAGACACTTCTTGTTATACTGGGCCCACCTGGATAATCTTATTTAAAGGTCAGCAGATTAGCAGCCTTCATTCTATCAACAACCTTAATTCCTCCTTGTCATGTAACTTATTCACAGGTTAGATTCACAGCTAACGAATTCACAGGTTCTGAGGATTAGGACATGGACGTCTTTGGGAGGACTTATTCTGCTTACTAGAGTGTGTAACTTAAATGCATGGCTTTAAAAACATATGGAGGTGACACATAAGGAGCCCGCTTCTCCTGGCTGTTAGCAGCTTATATCATTGGACTGTGTCCTGCTCCTTTCTGTCCCTTACTGATGTGGTTTGGCTGTGTCCCTACCCAAATCTCATCTTGAATTCCCACGTGTTGTTGGGGGAACCTGGTGGGAGATAATTGAATGATGAGGGTGGGTCTTTCCCATGCTGTTCTTGTGATTGTGGATAAGTCTTACGAGATCTGATGGTTTTAAAAACAGGACTTTCCCTGCACAAGCTCTCTCTTTGCCTGCTGCCATCCATTTAAGACATGACTTGCTCCTCCTTGCCTTCTACTATGACTGAGAGGCCTCCCTAGCCATGTGGAACTGTAAGTCTATGAAACCTTTCTTTTGTAAATTGCCCAGTCTTGGGTATGTTTTTATCAGCAGCGTGAAAATGGACTAATACTCTTATGTATCCTCCACTGTATAATCTGGTACATCCAGTTAAGATTCTTGGATATGCTGTTTCTTCCCATTTTTAGAGCCTGCTTTATAGTAAGTATGCAGGAATATCTCTTTGCTTTCCTCCTACTCACCTCGTGGGGGCTTTACTCCTCAAAGAAGCCTTTCCATCTACTGGAACCCATATTGATTGTTCCCTTGCCCAGCTCCTGTGGCTCACTGAGCCCTTCTTCTTTTGTTTCTCAAATATGTCACACACTCCCGTAATGCTTGACAAATCTCTGCCCTGATCTGGTGAACAGAAATTGCTACTCTTGTGAATGCCCTGGTTCCTTGGTCTGTGGCTTTTTCCAGCTCACTCTTGGCCTTGCAGTCTGCCTCTTAATTTTGCTCAAAAAATGACCCCCATCTTTGTGGGATAATATTTCTGCTATTGTCAGCACCCAATATTCTTGTTATGCCACATTGCAAAAGGTTGTGCTTTGACATGTTCAGGGAGTGTTTTCCCCTCACAGCGTATCACGTGTTTATCTTAAGATGGGTGGGTTTAGTCACTAAAGGCTTTGGCATTTGTCTTGAAGTGTATGTAAGGAAAACAAATTAATGACTCGTTATTATTAACCAACATGAAGGGAAAGGCCATTCTTTCTCAATGTGATGATATGAACAATATTCTATTCTTTTTTTTCCTGCCCATATCATATCTTGATGGAAGCTAATGTAAAAGTGAGCAATTTGAAAATTCAAAAAATCCTTACACGTGTAAAGACATACAAACATACATAGGATAGTCATTGTATTATTGTTGTAGCTGCAATACTAGAAGCAATTAAATGTCCATAATGTGGAATTATCAAGATAAAATATAGCACAACCATACTATGAAATTTTATTCAGCAGTTAAAAAGAATGAGATGTGTATGCTGACAGAGAATAATCTCCAAGATATTTAAAGAAGAAAGAAAAATACATGCCTACATGTACATATAGAGAGAGAATGTCATCGAAGAAGCTTACTAGATGTTGCTTCTGGGGAGATGCACTAAGGATTGGGGAGTAAGAGAAAGATTTACCTGTGGTTCCTTTCACTTGTCCTACAGTCTCAGCTGCTATCTAATTGTGGAGGCAGGAGAGTTTCTTTTCATATCCTGACTTTGCCTTATGAAGCGTTTCTGTCCATCAGAGATGACTGGTTTGGGTTTATCTCAGTTTCCTCCCCAGCTGAGTGTCCCCACGAAGTCACCTTCTGAGTTGTCTGGTTGGCCACAATTGAAATAAAAGGTTCAATTGGGTATCACACACATGCTTTCTTTGAAATAAAGTTTCAGTGTATAATAGGAAGGCACAATGAAACTGAAGTAGAGGTGGTGGAATCATGTTGTAAGTGAAGGGAAATGGCCTTGTAACATTGGAGTATGAGAAACAATGCTAACTCCTTAAGTAATTGTACCTATTTCATGTCATTTTAATTATGATTTTAACCTTGCCAGAATTCACCTGACAAGAGTTTTGTCAGGAATGAATTGAATTATCTTTGTAATGGGGCAGGAAAATGTATTTGGATTTTTTTTTTTTTTTCTTTTACTGTGTGTATGTTTTACTTTTTCAAAAAAAGCAAGAAGCAAGAGGGAAAACAATCCAGTGGAGGCTTCCAAACAGTTAAAAAGACTGCAGATTAAATGAGAGGAATTGTGGATTAAACAACTGTGATTCAACTGCCCCAAAGTGGCTGATACTCGGGGCAGAGCTCAGGGTGAATCCAAGAGCTGGGAAAAGGAAATGATGTGAGACTTTGTGTGGAACAGTGCGGATAACTCACACCAGCTGAGCATAGCACAGTCTAGAAAACCCATCACACTGAAATGCTGTTGAACCGATCTTCAGAAGCCACACAGAGATGCTTCTGAATACACCAAAAATCAACACCAGAAGTGCAAAATGAAACAAGTTTATTATTTTCTCCAATAACTTCTGTAAATTACAAAGACAAAATACTAAACTACAGCATATAACTTTTCAATATTTAACCAGAGTACTCGTAATAAATACGCATCCGGAAACAAGATAAAAGGCTACACCTCGTCAGGCATCCTACAAAAATGTCTCAAGTTTTATATACTCTGCAGCATTTCTGTGCGGGGGCAGAAGGGGCTGTTTTGTATTTTCTGAAGTGCTGTGACAAAAGGTCCTTTCACATTTCTTTGGAGCATTTTTGAAATTGCTTAACTATAATTAAACAACTTAAGAAAAGTAACACCAAGCTTTAAAGCCATTTTTGCTTTGCTGTCATTGGTCCTCATCCAATACAGATCAACATATCATCCAGCACAGCCAAGCACCCACTGAGCCCAGGCAGCCCTGTGGGACGTGGGCCCTGTCAGAGCTGGCCCTGCTTTCGGTTAAATACTTTGGAAAGTCCTGGATTCTGTCTCTCTCCCTCAACAAGACTAATGCCATAAGGGAAGCTGCAAGCATGTTAGAAACATTTTGAACCTGAAAGTAAAGTGAACAGAAATATTTTTTCCCGAGACCTCTGCTATGCACCATAATATTACCATATCAGGGTTTTTAGCTTCAAAGTTGAAAAACAGATTGTTACTAACAGTCCTTCCAGAGATCATTTATGGGCGCTGGTAGAGTCAGGGCATTCAAAAACATTCAACGGGTAAAAAGAGGATTTGCTAGATTCAGAAATGCGCTACAGTTCTGAAGACACCATGGCTGAAAGTTCTAGGGGTGTTGGTGACAGCTCATAGAAGGTCTGGCATACATAACTACCTTTTGCTATAGCTGAAAACTTTAAGGAAAAAGTTACATTTTTAAAAAGTCTCAAGCATGGCTACCTAAAAAGTATTTTGTTAATATAATCTGTAATTTCACTTATTTAGGGGTTTAGATATGAAAACATCTTTATGAGCCAATAAAAATATTACAGAGAAAAAAATACTTTTACAAAAATTGAGGTTAAGAACTATGAGGCATTTCTTTTGGCTGTAAACACACAGTTTACTGTCCCTTGTTGAAACACAAATGTTTGGATTTCCTGAGCTTCACGGATAACAGCAGGAGGCAAGTTTGCATAGAAAATTTGCAATATGTCAACAATTTACTTAAAAAAAAAGAACTTTTAAGGACAACTTGCTTTTGTTTTTAAGTTTCATATTTTAGTTAATAGCGCTCATCAAACTGAATATTGATAAGCACGGTGATAAGATATATAAGGCAGATGGGAAGAAAACATGGAATTAGAGTTTTTAAATCCACACGATACCATGATAAAGGGTTTTAAGCAGACACTTCACAACTAGTGCCATACTAATTTAGTTAGAAATTAAATCATGTTTTGGAATTGAAAGCCAAAGGCAAAAAGAGCTCTCTTGTGCTGAATGGCACTGCCCAAGTACAGCAATGGAAGGAGCATATTCACTGCAGGAGGCCTCAGTACATCACTCGGTGGTGATGAAGCCACTCAGCGGGTCAGGTATGAAGGAGGGGGCCCCCCTGCCAGCATCAGGACCAGACCTCTGGGCGTGGCTGATCCCAGCTCTGGAATCTGAAGGGATGACGGGAACTTTCACCTCTGCTGGTTTGAAGTCTCTAAGTAGTTCTGAGGCAGGCAGTCTTCTCCTGGGACAAGTCCTCAGAAACCTTTGGAAAGGGAAGAAGCTACGCTAGGCCACAGTGCATACCACACATGAGAACAATGGCAGCGGCTGCCAACAACTCTGGATCTAACACAAAGACGGATGACAAGGGGGGCAGTGTCCTGCCAAGGAATCCACTTTACTTCTTTTGAGACTGGTTTTTACACATGGTAAGGATTTGCTTCAGTACTTTCTGGACATCTTCATCCATCTGGCCCTAGGATATTCAAACACAAGATACTCATTAGAACCTAAATTAAGCCATGGGACTTTCTTCTCTGGGGAATGAGATGGCTGACTGCAGTGAAGATCTGGGGTATTTTCCCCCATCTTTCACAGGAATGTCAGCCCTATCATTTTCCAAATTTCTATGAGGAACTGAGTCAAAGAAAGTGTCCTGCCTTCATCCAGCTGGAAGATGAGGTGGCAGTGTCTACCAAAACCCTCAGCAAAAGCTATCTGGGGTCTCAGTTGCAAATGTGAGTCCAGCAGCCAGCACACCAAGCATCATAGAGCCAAGGCAGCACTGGTAACTCTGAGGAGATCAGCATTGCTGGAAAATAAAGCCCCGGTCCTCCCAATGGAGGACCACATTGTCCCTCATTCCTCAATAAATGATGGGAGGGCAGGGCGTGGTGGCTCACGCCTGTAATCTCAGCACTTTGGGAGGCCGAGGTGGGTGGATTGCTTGAGCTCAGGAGTTTGAGACCAGCCTGGGCAACATGGCAAAGCCCCACCTCTGCAAAAAATACAAAAATTAGCCAGGTACGGTGGTAGGTGCCTGTAATCCCACCTACTTGGGAGGCTAAGGTGGGAGGATCACTTGAGCCCATGGGTTGAGGCTGCAGTGAGGCAAGATGATGCCATTACACTCCAGCCTGTGTGAAAGAGTGAGGCCCTGCCTTGAAAGATGGGGCTGTTCCTGGTAAACAGGGCATGAGGCTCCTGACACGGAACCCAAAGCAATGCAAAAGGCGTATTCGGGCTTTCCAGTGGAAAGGATTCTCCTCTAATTCTCGTTCATTCCACTAGTGAAATGATGGGAATTCTGTCAACATCTGCTGCCATATTTCTTTAGGATGTCCAGAGACTTCAAGGGGCATAACCATACCTGCACAGCATACAGAAGATGCATTCTGTAAACTGATATGACCTCCTGGTGTTGTTTCTTGCATTCCTAGAAAGGGAATATTTCACATTGTTAATAAGCTTAGGAGATCTTTAAAGAACAAAAACAAAAAACTATGAGAAAGCTGCAGTCAAATGCTCCCCCAAGTGGTCCCCTCCACTTTATGCTAGCATTGGAAGTTTCTAAAATTGTTGTGGCCTTACTGGCTTGTGTATTTCTGAATACTTGTCAATAATCTTAGGGAAAAGAGTTTTGGTATGTCAACTCTAGAAAAAACCGTATAAAAAGGAATTATTATAATCCCGTTTGGTTTTAAAAATATATGCACTTTGGGAGGCTGAGGTAGGTGGATCACTTGAGGTCAGGAGTTCGAGACCAGCCTGACCAACATGGTGAAACCCCGTCTCTACTAAAAATACAAAAATTAGCCAGGTGTAGTAGTCGGTACCTGTAATCCCAGCTACTCAGGATGCTGAGGCAGGAGAATCGCTTGAACCTGGGAGGCAGAGGTTGCAGTGAGCCGAGGTCGCGCCACTGCACTCCAGCATGGGTGACAGAACAAAACTCTGTCTCGAAAAAATAAAATATATATATGTGTGTGTGTGTGTCTATATATATGTGTATACATGTGTGTATATATATGTACACATACTTATGGAAATACAGCTACATTAAATGTAAATATTGCAAGGAAATACATCAAATGTAAAAAGTGATTATCTCAGAGTTATTGAATTATGGAAAATTTTTATTTATAGGAACTTGTTAAGAGTTTTCTGTATTTTTCAACTTTTCTACAATGACCAAATATGTACCAATTTAATTTTAAAGTCTATTATTTTTAAGGGAATTATTGATTACCCACTATATGGCCAGTGTTATATAATCCTTGGGGAGCTCAATTATTTAGCTCTCAGTGTACCAAGGAGGCAAAGAGGCTGGTGGCCCCAGTCTCCAGTGGTTCCTCAATACAGCCGCTGATGCTTCTATTTCTCCTTGTTGAGCTATTATTCCAGTTCCTCTCAGTGGCTGTTTCAGGGGTCTTTATCTCTGAAACTCTTGTTCTAAGAGCCTGTCCTCTCAGAACATGATGAACATCATGAAAATTGAGACCATCATATATGGATTACTTCAAAAATGTACAAAAGTCCATAATACCCATTCTTCCTTCCCTCCATCAGTGTCAGAATATGAGGTATCTTTCCTGTTATTAAAGGACACTTTAAAACCCGTCCTTTAAGTTCACACCATAAGAAGGCACGTTTGGCACTTCTCTGTGTTGTTCCCTCCCCACCTTTCAGCGATCCCTACTCAATTATTTATGATTTTATCTTTCGATCTGTCTTCCTTTCTATCCCTGCTTCTGTCATCATTTGCTTGGCTTCGATATCTGTGCGAATGATCCATCTAACACCTGAACCTCTCAGTTCCTCAACTTCAGCTTTAATAACGTGCTCCTCTTCGGTTCAGCAACTCCTCTCATGGCCGTAGCCCTGCGTCTGTCATTACCACCTCTGATATCTCAACTGAAAGCATCCCTCACCCTAACCACCACTTCCCATCTTTCCAGCAAACTTGCTTCAGGCTTCCCCCAACCCCTGCTGCGACTGCTTAGCCCCACCAGATACCTATCTACTTACTCACTTTTCTAGCAGCCAGTCTACTGCAGTCCAGATTCTACCCTCCTCCCCATTCCACTGGAATGGTTCTCACCAAGGTTCCCAAAAGCCAGCTAGTCCACGTGTCAGTCCTTGCTGAGTAACAACATATTCTTACTCAGGCCTTCAAGATTCAGCACAAGTATAACTCCCGTAGGAAGCTTTTCATGACTCAGCAAGATTGGGTAGACACATTTCCTTTGTATGTCCATGGTATGCTGGGCATCTCTTTGTTGATAACTTTATATAGAGTATAAACTCCATGAGGGCAGAGACTGAGTCTTATTCATTTTATATCATCAGCACCATGTATAATACTGATGTATAGTAAGAGCTCAAACATATGTTGCATAATTATAAGAATTACTGTATAAACCAATAGCACTTTACCTAAAAGTCTGTAATGCCATTTTATCAGAAACCTGACCTCACTACATTTAGGTCTATTCTGAAGAAATCATCAAATCCATGTTCTGTTTGTATATGGAAGCTAGAGACAGTCCAGGACAGACTAACTCTGGATTTTAGGTAGAAAACGTAATGTACCCATGCCAACTCAAACCTTAACAGATACTGTGGTAAGCTAAATAATGGCTCTCGAAAGATGTCCACATCCTAATTCCCAGAACCTGTGAATGTTACTTTATATGGCAAAAGGCATCTTGCAGATGAAGTTAAGGGTTTTGAAATGGAGAGGGAGATTATCGTGGATTATCTAGGTGGGCTTTAGGTGTAATCACAAGGGTCCTTATAAGAGGGAGGCAAGAAAATCAAAGGCTGAAGGAGGAGATGGGAAGACTGAGCAGATGCTGGAGTGATGTGCCTCGAAGATGGAGGAAGGGGCCATGAGCCACGGAATGCAGGCGGCCTCTGGTAACTGGAAAAGGCGAGGAACCAGCCCTGCCAACAACTTGAAGTTAGTCCAGTGAAAGCGATTTTGGACTTCTGTTCAATGCAACTATAAAATAATTCACTCATGTTGTTTTAAACAAATTTGTGGTGATTTGTTACAGTGGACCCAGGAAACCAATTTAGATAAGGAAGGGCTTTCCTGGGTGAAATAAGGAGAGGGGCCAAGAAGCAGCTTCAGATATATAGAGATGCAACTACTAGAGATCCTGGCCCCTAACAAGAAAAAGCTCTTGCCACTGCCAGAGATGGGGAATGTTGCAGAAAAAGGAGAAGGGGCAAAAAGGGTATGAGTGAGCACGTAGTCTCCTCCCACTGTCCTGTCGGTTCTTTCCTTCGCAGTGAATATCTGATCCATTGCATTGCTGATAACGACTGAGAATTCCACCAGTGGCGTCCTCTTTCGCCCTCACTGAAGAAATCAGTCAACTGCTCATTGAAGTACATTCCTTTGGGCTGGGAATCTTTTTGTTCATGCCCACTTGCCCTAGCAGCTGAGATGGTACGGAATCTGCCAGGCCCTCCACCCCAAACCAGGCAGCAGAAGCAAGCCCGCTCACCGCCAGCTGGTTCTGGAGCTGTTTGACTTGCTGCTGCAGTGCCTCCAGCTGCTGACTCTGCCTTTTGGATGAGCTTGTTGAGTAGGAGAGCTGGGAGAGGCTGTTCAGGGCCTCCTTCAATTTGGTGACTTCCTTTGACATCTCGTTTATCTAGGAACAAAGGAAAATGGTATTAACAGGCAGTAACATGTCTGCAAAGCAAAATTTCATATATTTCTAAGCCTCAAACACAGTCATCTCTTTTGGTCTCTGGGACTTAAGACTTTGGAACAATTCCCTTTTAATACATTTAAATAAAAAAAACTCATAAAATGAAACAGATAACAAAATCAGGCAAACTAACAAAGCCCACCGCATCCATTAGGTTCAGATAAAGGCCCTTGAATTACATATTATGTTTTGGTGATGGTGGTAACAAAAGCTGTGATGTTGGTTTCCTATTTTAAAAGGGGTACGATTGAAAAAAAAATCAGAATTAGGATTTTAGGCTTTATTTGGAGACAGCTATATTACATCCAATACCGCTGACATGGGCGATCAGGAATAAGGCCTAGGAAGCCTGCTATCTCTGGACATCTTTCTTTAAAGTAAACACAAGTAACTCCCCACCGTACCCCACCACTCGCTAATCCCTGTTTCCCTGGCTGGTAAAGCTCTTTTGAAACACTCATTACAAAAGAATAAAGATAAGTAGTCTCTAATGAATGCCATTCGGAACCTCTGAGACAGGGGACTAGAGATGCAGAGCTGACTGAGGTGTGGAACCATCCCCCCGAACTTTCCCTTTGCTTCCCTCCTTCCTCCAGCAGCATGACCAGCACCATCTCCTGTGTCCAGTGCCATCTTAAACTGCTGGGTCGCCACATTCCTCTTCCTCTCCTATATACCTGTCAAAGGAGGGGCCGGCGAGAGTAGCTTTTACGCTGACTTGAGGGGAAGCTGATGGACCTTAGGGAAGCAGGATTAAGTCTAGGAGTATTTTAGTTTCACATTATGGAGGAATCTGTTCTGAATCCAAAAAAATAACTTGAAGTTTGAGGTGGATCACAAATACTTTTCAGTTTGCAAGTTCACTTCTGATCCCCAACACTGCCAAAGCTTCTGTAAAATGATTTTTGAAGGACAAATATGCATCACATATGTGAAAATGCTTTAGTATAAGGAGAAGTGGCCAAAGATTGATGTTTGCTTATTTATTATTTTTTGAGGCAGGGTCTTACTCTGTTGCCCAGGTTAGAGTGCAGTGGCGTTGATATGGCTCATGACAACCTTGACTTCTAGCGCTCTAGTGATTTTCCTGCCTTAGCCTCTTAAGTGGCTGGGACTACATGCTCGCACCACCATGCCTGGCTAATTTTTAAATTTTTTGTACACATGGGGTCTCACTATGTTGCTGAGGCTGGTCTCAAGCCATCCTCCCATTATGGCCTCCCAAACTGCTGGAATTAGAGGAGTGAGCCACTATGCCCAGCAGATGTGTTTTTAAAATATAAATACCCAACAAACTATTCTTTTTTTTTTTTTTTGAGATGAAGTCTTACTCTGTTGCCCAGGCTGGAGTGCAGTGGCCTGATCTTGGCTCACTGCAACCTCCATCTCTTGAGTTCAAGTGATTCTCCTGCCTCAGCCTCCCTAGTAGCTGGGATTACAGGCATGTACCACCACGCCCAGCTAACTTTTGTATTTTTAGTAGAGATGTGGTTTCACCATGTTGGCCAGGATGGTCTCAAACTCCTGACCTCAAGTGATCTGCCCACCTCAGCCTCCCAAAGTGCTGGGATTATAGGCGTGAGCCACCACATCTGGCCAATCCAACAAACTATTCTTAATGTGGCTTTGGGGACAGATAAAGTTCATGTGCAGAGTCTCTGAGCATTCACTCCAGTTTAGTGCCAACACTAGAAGTATTTAATATAGTAAAAGCCAAAGAGACTAAGACTTATTGCTAGAAACCCAACAGCAATGCAGTTTCACCAACCTTTTTATCCTTATCTTCCTCCAGTTTTGAAGAGCTCTCAGAATATCTTTTCATTTCTGCAAGTTCTTCCTGAGCTTGCTGGAATTTTTGCAGAAGTTCATTTACTTCTTGCTCTTTGGATTTCAAGAGAGTCTGAATATTTTCCTTTTCTCTTTTCACCTGTGAGACCTCACTTCTAATCTGGGCAACCTCTGAATGGACCTTCTCTTTCTCTTTCACTGATTCCTTTAATTTCGATGCCAACACACTCACTTCACTCTCTAAGGATGACTGGAGCTTTTCATAGGAAGACCGGGGTACCATTGCATCAGTCATAGCAGCTTTCTCTTCTAAGAGTTGTTTCTCCAGCTTTGCTACTTCCACTTCCTTGCTTGCAAGGTGTTCCTTAAGATTGCTTATTTTTTCTTCCATCTCTTTTGCTGCAGTCCGCAGCGTGGTTATCACTTGCAAATGTTCTGTGATAGAGACAGAGTTCTCTTTCTGTGCATCGACCAGTTGTTTGAGCTGGGTCAACTCGTTCAACACTTTTGAATACTGAGACTTCATTTCGGACAGTGCATCTTCTGCTTTAGCCCTGGACACGTTTGTCAATTGCATCAGTTTCTCATGCTCTGCTTTATGGATATATTCAGCGGTGATATCCTCTAGAGATTTCCTCTTCCTGTAATCCTCCAGTTCAGCCTGGGCTTCTTTGTACAGCTGTGACAGCTCGCTCACCTGTTTGTTGAGTTCATCTATCATCCTATTCATGGCTTCTTTCATGTCCTCAGCTTCATCACTGGCTTCCTGTGTCATCTGACTTTTTAGTGTATCTTTTAATTTCATGATTTCTTCTTGGGCCTCTTGGTATTTCTCAAACAAAAATGTTTTCTCCTTATTCATGTTCTCAATAACAGAGCAATATGAACTTTTCATTTCCTCGTACTCTTCCACAGGTGGCTTAATCACTGTACCTTTCTCCCTCTCTACCAGCTTTTCCTCTAACTCTCTTACTTTCTCTTTATTTCTTTCACTTTCTTCTAATGCATTCTGCAGATCCTGCTTGAGCACATTTATTTCCTCTTCCGTGACCCTCAGCTCGTGGAGATGTGAATAATTATCCATGCTCTCAGGCGAGACAAGACCCAGTTTCATCTGCTTCTGCACACTAAGGACTTCTTTCATAGCCTCCTCGTATTTGCTCTGAGTTTCTTTAAGTTTCTGGCTGAGGTCAGAGCTGTTCTCGGAAATCTCAGTGTTGTTTAAGCATACCAGTTCTGCCCTTCGGGACTGGAGTTCAACCTGTAGCTGTTTTCTCTCTGCTTCAGAGCTCTCTAATCTCTTCTGTAAATCTTGCAAAATCTCTTGCAGTTGCTGAATTCTGACGTCACTGTCAGTCGTGGATTTACCTAAAGCATGTATTAAGACAGGTGGAGATGATTTGGAGTCTGGGGGAGAGGTTTCACCAGGTTTTCCCAGGGATGGGCCCAAGTCAGTTTGGGTGGAATGATATGAGTCAAAGCTTAGGTCTGCTTCTGCCTCCTTGGGTGATTTGGCCTAGGAAAAAAAGCAAGAATTAAATAATACCAAAGGGGTGGTTAGCGAAGCCAGCAACTAGAATGAGAGGAGTAAATCTGCAACTTTGATATGGGAGAGTAGCATGATCACTTTGCCTGTGTATTCTCATGCCATGAAAAAAGATGGTCTGGGACATGAGTGGGACTAATGACACAAAGCTTGCTTTGGGTTCTATTGGGACAGATGATTTGTGTCACTTTGAAAACAATAACATTGTTTACAAAGCCTCCGATTCAAAATTTTACTTCATTTCTTTTATCATTCTGCTTATCAAGAGGGGTAATGGATATATAGTACAGCTATTTCTTCTTATTTTTTGGTACAGCCATTTCTTATCAAGCTCTTAAACCTGTTAAGTGATCAACTTTACTAAATGAATGGATAATATTATATATATATGTACACATACACACATATAATTTAAAACATAAAATTTTAATGTATATATAAAATCAAAATATAAAATTTTATATATAAAATTATACGTATCATTCTATGTATATAGTATTTTTATATAGAATTTTTCTATAAATTTTGTTTACATTTATATAATTAAACATATAGAATTTTTAATACTGATCATACTATGTATATAATCATATATAATTTACCAGTTGAATAATTTACAGAGTTAATGAATAACACTCTCATGAAACGAATAATCTGAAACTATAAGATACTTAAAGCTAATATTTAAAAAGAAACTAATGTACACATTTAAAACAAAATACATCTGACTACTGAAAAGACCAAGAGCTTGACTCTACAGAATAGTCCATGACAGCAATCTATTTATATACCTGTAATTTATCTTGTAACTCCTTATTGTGTAAGGTAAGGGAAGCAACTTTTGCTTGCAATAGGGCAAGAAGATCTTGTTGGTCAGCTTCAGAACTTATATCCAATAAGCTATCAGCACCTTGGGAAAGAGAAAGACATTTAAAATAACATAAAACAATTAAACTCTTATTTCTCTATCCTGAGACAAATTCACTTGCTAGCCTAATCCAGTTCTTCTTCCTGGTCCTAACTATAAAATGCCCTAGCAACTGGACGGATGAACTAAAATTTTCATGTACTGGGGTTTCCTTACTGTGGATTGCTAGCACAATACTGGATACATGTGTATACAAGGCAATTCTGAAAATTGATGAATTTGGTCATATATTTCCTATTCATTTGCTTAAGTGTCACATCTAGTTGTTTTTGGTTCTTCCCTGTGCCTTATAAGTCTCAATTCTGGGAACTGTTTTAGAAATGTCTCTGGAATCTGGTTTATTTCTTTGCCCCTACCACCATTACCGTAATTCAGACTCTATCACTTTACTTGGAAACCCTGCAAACAGCTTCCCAACAAATCTCTGCCCCTCTCCTCTTCCCAGTGAAACTGTACCCTGCACAGCAACGTCAGACCAGTCTTCCTAAAACGTACCTTGATTGGGTCATTCCTTTGGGTCAAGTGCTTTCATTATTTTCCCTCCAAAAATAATTTTCAGATTCCTTTATCTGGGTTCAGACCGCTATGATTTGGCCCCAGTCTACTTCTTCAGGTTCATGACGCTGCTACTTTTCTAGATTCCGGTTTTCCTGAGATTCATGGTTCCCATCACACACTCTACATTCTCAACACATGGCTGATTCTTTCATTCTTTATCCACAGGATCGCCCTGCAGAATCTCTCTGCCTAGAGAATTCTTAGGCATCATGTCAAACTTTTCCCAGTACTTGAAGCATTCAATGACTACTCTAGCATGAAACTGTCTTCTCTGAATCCCACATTAATCCCTGTTGGTAACCACAACTTTCTGACATCCTACTGATTATCATGCTGAAATTACAACTTAAGGAGTGCTATTCAAGGTGCTCACTGAGACGGCAAACTTCCTCCAGAAGGCAATGCAATGTACTGCTTCCTTCATCTAGAAAGTCCTACAAAAAATATGTCAGCTGGACAAAACAATGTGCTTAGTGAAGTAACTGTGTGAATTTCTTGTCCAAACTTAATATTATTACTTCTTGAGGTGGAATCTTGCTTTGTCACCCAAGCTGGAGAGCAGTGGCATGATCTCGGCTCACTGCAACCTCTGCCTCCCAGATTCAAGCGATTCTTCTGCATCAGCCTCCCAAGTAGCTGGGACTACAGGTATGCTCAATAATTAACTACTACATAAAATCTCAATAATTTTATGTAATAGCTAATTTTTGTATTTTTAATAGAGACGGGGTTTTGCCATGTTAGCCAGGCTGGTCTCGAACTCCTGACCTCAGGTGATCTGCCCACCTCGGCCTCCCAAAGTGCTGGGATTACAGGTGTGGGCCACCATGCCCTGCTCAAACTCCCTAATTATTATAGCTAGTACATACTTTACCCACACTTTGAAAAGCACTGATCTGCTTTTTATTTTCGCACAGTCATGTAATGCAAAGATGAAAACTTTAATCTTAACTTGGAAGGATGCAAAATGACCTTTCTTCATAGAAATCCTTGCTTCTCATCATAAGTCTGATGCCTAAATCCCAGCTTTCTGAGTTTCCTTGACATGAAGTCTGGTGAGTGTGAAATGAACTAGGGAATTGGGAGCATAAATGCAATTCTAAGAAATGAAAGCTATTTCTAAGATACAGTGAATGTTTTTTGAAGTACCCAATGTAACATTTGTTTAGTTATATCAACACTGATCTCTGCCAGGAATTAGAAAGTTTAATGTTTCTAGGGCCATGTGTGGTGGCTCATGCCTATAATCCCAGCACTATGGGAGGCCAAGGTGGGAGGATCACTTGAGCTCAGGAGCTTGAGACCAGCCTGGGCAATACAGTAAGACCCCATCTCTAAAATAAATAAACATCTACATATATACACACATAAAAAATATTTCTAAGTTCTACAAATTAAAGGCTCCAAACACCTATGAAATATACAACAGATTAAGACACTGAATGCTAGAGCAAAAATGGACCTTTGAAATAATTTTTTCTACATTTTAAGTGGATTCTAAAGATACTGTATTACATTCTTAGAGGGTAAATTATTCTTAGGAGGCACTCTTTAACAGACACAATGAATTAAATCCTATGATCATAAAGGCAATATGATTACATATGATTTCATGAACATTCTTGTCTTTGCGTGTGTCTACTTAAGATCCACAGTGGGAAAGTTAGATGGGGACAGTCATGGAGGTGGCATGGTGGGTTCTCCCTTCATGAAATCATGTGCTGCTCAGCTGCAAAGAGTGTGGTTAGCAGACAGCAGAAGCCTATGGACCTCATCTGAAAATAATGTTTTTAAATGCGTAAGAGAAAATATACTGGCTACAGTAACTTAAGAGCTTATTTGGTAACAATAACAAGAACTGGCAGCAGGTCTCATAACTGCCGTAATTTTTAGCAGCAATATTGTAAGCATTTCAAGATATCTGCAGTCACACTAAGGTGACAGGAGTTCTCTTGGTGACAAAATCACTGGTCTACTAATATCACTGGGGCTTCTTGCCTGTATTCATAATGGAAGGAACTGCTAACATATAGTTTGGGACAAATGAAAATAAAGATGTATTTTTCAAAATTCAAATTCAGAGACTCTTTAAAATGCAGGTGAAGGCACCCTGAAGTACAGAGCGCATCAGCCTGTGCATTACTGGCAGCTCTGTGTGGACATGCTGGCTCGTGACCTTTTTACACAGTACCCCCGCTTGGCCTTTGCTCTCTTTAAATGGACATGAAATAGTTGGGTTGAAGGAAAAAAAAACCAGATGCTTCCTCATCTTACCTGTAGTACTGTCACTTAGTCTGTCTTTGTTTTCTCGTATAGAACTGATCTCAGCCTATTGAAACACAAAAATGACTTAGAGAACATTTCTGAATGTAACATTGCACAAAAGAATCAAGCAGACTTTCCTCCTTGAGCTTATGCAGAGCAGATCTGGCATTATCCTACTAGAAAAGCAGCTAGAAAATCTCAAAGAAAGAAGATATTTTAAGCCATAAATGAGTAAAAGTGACAATTATCCACTAAGTTTAATTTCTAAAACATTAGAAGTTCCAGAGGGTATATCAGAAGTTTCATTTAGTGAGGACAATGCAAATATATTTAAGATTACAGTAATTTTATGTAATTGCTAATTTACTGAGTTATGTACTAAAAACTGAGACGCAAATACTGCTTTCATAGTGAAGTCAAAGAGAAGTTCTATATGTCTGCATTATACATTGATTGAAATATTTTAAAGCAGATTTTTTAGCTTGATCATTTCATAAGTTATCTGCTATTAATTATTAACCTTTCTAAGGGAAATGGCAATAAATATCATCTAGTCTTAGATCGGCAATAGATTCCCTAAAGATTTTCTCTAATCCTTTGTCCCTGAATATCTGTTAACATACTGTAAAAATTCTTGGAACTTCAAAGCCATACTCTCATTTCAAAACATTACAGTGACTTGCTAAAAATTACAATGTGGCATCCGAATGAGCCAGTCAATGATAAGATAATTTTTCAGCCAAGATACCTTTGTAAAAGCCCAAATGCTAAACAATAAAGTGGATTATTTTTAGTAAGCACTGAGCTTTACAAAAAGCAGTCCTTTCACTTTTATAACAAATTTACTTGTTTTTATATTCTCCACTATATAAGGTATAATAAACTGCATCCAGCTAAAGTTTACAAGTTGAGGAGGTTTTGACAGATATATACCTATGGAACCAAGACTGTAGTCAAGATAGAGAATCTCTTCATTATGCCTAGAAGTTTCTTCTTGCCTCATTACAACCCCTCCTTGCCCACGTCATTCCTAGGCAACCACAACTCTCTTTTTTTGCATTTCTTAGAATTCCTATAAATGGAATGTCATCCGTATGAATTTTTTGGTGGCTGGCTTCTCTCAGCATGATGACTTTTCCGATTCAACTATGATGTTACTTGCACTACAGTTCATTCCTCTTTATTGGCAGATAATATTTCATTATACAGGTATATTTCATTATCTTTATTCACTTGTTGATGGACATTTGGATTGCTTCCAATTTGGGGAGGTTGTGAATAAAGCTGCTGCAAACATTTGCATACAAGATTGTGTGTAAACATGTAATTTCATTTATTTTGGTAAATATCTATGAGTGGATGGCTGGATCATATATTAGGTTTATATTTAACTTTAATGAAACTTCCAGCTTTCTAAACTGTTAATAGTTACTCCATTTTAGATTCTCACCAGCAGAAAATGGAGTTCTAGTTCTGCCACATCCTCACTTGGTAGTTTTAGTCTTTTTAAACTTTAGCCATTTTAAATATATATCACTTTATTTTATTTTATTTTTTTTTTTTTGAGACGGAGTCTCTGTCGCCCAGGCTGGAGTGCAGTGGCACGATGTTGGTTCACTGCAACCTCCGCCTCCCGGGTTCAAGTGATTCTCCTGCCTCAGCCTTCCGAGCAGCTGGGACTACAGGTGTGTGCCACCACACCCAACTAATGTTTTGTATTTTTAGTAGAGATGGGGTTTTACCATGTTAGCCAGGATGGTCTCGATCTCTTGATCTCGTGATCCAACCACTTCGGCCTCCCAAAGTGCAGGGATTACAGGCGTGAGCTGTGAGCCACCGCGCCTGGCCTAGATACCACTTTTTTCTCCTCCCTAAGCTAACATAGGAATAAATGTCACTTTTTATCTTGTTTTTTTTTGTTTTTTGTTTTTTCAGAAATGAGTCTTTTATACTCTACCTCTGAAAAATCATAATTTGCGATATTATTCTTCGGATTGCATTGCTTCTTTGAGGCACAGTCATATCAGAAGATATTATGGTACTAACTATAAGAGTATAGATGCCTTGTCTTATATAGAAATTTATCTGAAGAGTTTATTAGTAAAGTCTAAAGTGAGCGAAATGATAGGTTGATAGAATCTTTTTCAGATTAATGTGTATCCAAGTTAAAAGAAAACATCTTTAGTAATTCCAAATAAGGAAAAGTAAGTAAATATACAATATTGAAATTTCATGTTAACAATTACAAATTTTATTTCCCCCTGAGTACAATTTCTCAGTATGCTAGATAAACAGATATTAAATGGAAATATCCTCCTACTTCCTTAAAATATTTTCCAACCACAAATCTACAGATCCAGGTGGATAAGATGTAACAGATTTTCTAACATTTGTAAAATAAATACATATTACTTTTATAGTCAGGAAAAAAATTAACTATACAATTCTCAGTAAGACAACAGAGGATAACACGTTTCTGTCTCTTTGACTGGAATTAATATAAACTTAATTGGGTAAGAAGACTGGTTATCTAGCAAGCTCTTATCTTTGTCTCTTTTTTAAAAAAACTTTTAAAGCACTTTTTATTTGGAGCAATTTAAGATTTACAAAAAAGTTGCAAGATAGAAACCTTCACTTATTTATCCTGATGTTTACAACATATGTAGCCATTATACATTTGTCAATTGGTAAATTATTACCATCTAAGTTACAACTTTATTCAAATTGTGACAGTTTTTCGAATAATGGCCTTTTTCTGTCCCAGGATCCAATCTAGGATATTTCGTTATAAATAGAGAAATTCCTGAAATATAATTTTTGGCATTTCCTCAATATTCTGCATTCAGGAAAGAATGAGGAGAATAACAGGTAGAAGCTAGTAACTTCTACACCTTATTTATTTTTGAAAAAGTTAATTTATTTTTTAGTTGACAAATAAAAGTTGTATATATTTACCACATACATCATGATGTCTGCAAATATGTACATAATGTGAAATGGCCATGGAGCTAATTAATCTCACACACTGATCATTTTTTGTGATGAAAACGTTTAAAATCCACTCTCTAAGTGACTTGCAGAATCTAATGCGTTGTTGTTAACTATAGTCACCATGTTGTACCATGGATCTCTTGAACTTATTCCTTTTATCTGGATGAAATGTTGTATCCTGTAGCCAACATCTCCCCAATAACTCCCACCACTCCCCCAATTATTCTACTCTCTGCTTCTATGGGTTCAACTTTTTTAGATTCCATAGAAATAAACTGTCCCTGCTCCCCCACACAAGACACTCGCTCTGTCACCCACGCTGGAGTGCAGTGTCCTGATCCTGGCTCACTGCAACCTCTGCCTCCTGGGTTCAAGTAATTCTCCTGCCTCAGCCTCCTGAGTAGCTGGGACTACAGGTGCCTGCTACCGAGCCCAACTAATTTTTGTATTTTTTTCTTTTCTTTATCTTTTTTTGAGACAGAGTCTCACTCTGTTGCCAGGCTAGAGTGTAGTGGCGCAGTCTCGGCTCACTGCAATCTCTGCCTCCTGGGTTCAAGTGATTCTCCCTTGGACTACAGGCATGCACCACCATGCCCAGCTAATTTTTGTACTTTTAGTAGAGATGGGGTTTCACCATGTTGGCCAGGATGGTCTCGATCTCTTGACCTTGTGATCCGCCTGCCTCGGCCTCCCAAAGTGCTGGGATTACAGGCATGAGCCACCAGCCCTGGCCTAATTTTTGTATTTTTAGTAGAGATGGGGTTTCGCCATGTTGGCCAAGCTTGTCTTGAACTCCTGACCTCAGGTGATCCGCCCACCTTGATCTCCCAAAATGCTGGGATTACAGGTGTGAGCCACTGCCCCCAGCCCTCGTCTCTTTTTTTTTTAAATGAAGAAAATCAATTATTGGTTTGTAAATTTAATTTATTCACTCAATTATTTTTTAAAAATTTTAAATTATTATGGATACAATCTAGCCGCACACATTCTTGCTTTGTGGGGTCCATGCCAGAAAAAATAATCAAGGGGTACTTCATGGTGAAAAGGTTGTGAACCAATGATTCAGAAGTATATTCTGTGTTACCCAGTGTTATATAACTTAAAGCAAGTCTATCAGGTATCTTAAAATACAGTAACAAAACTGAATACAGAAAGGAAATACCTTGAAGGGTGGTTCAGCAAAAAATACTGATTCCTTTCCTGAAAGTGGCGTCGAAGTTATTGATCTTGGGGAGGAGACATCACTCAACTAAAAAAGAAACAAAATGAAAATCATCAATAAAGAATGTATCTTCAAACTCCTCTTCTCCAGTGCTGAAGGATCAACCTGTTTAGCCAATGCAATGAAATCTAACAGTAAGTATCCTTGGCATCAATTAATTCAAGGGTAGGATATTTTCAATGCAGTTCAGCTACTTCAAATACTTTCTGAAAGTTTATAGAATATAACTTTGCTCCTATATTAGAATCAGTTTTCAAAAAAATCTATAAAACTTCCATTGCAGGTTAAGAATATTAATAAGTACGCTAACATACATTTAAAAAATACGAGATGAGCTATTCCTCTCTACTATTTAAATATGGATTATTCTCTTTGTGGCCTATGAATTTTAAAATAACAAATCTCGATGTGTTTTTACATGCTGTTACATAGATTACTGAGCTTCCTCCTCTATGCAAAGGTCACTATAAGCTCAGAAATAAAAACTACTTTTAATATTAGCCAACCTTAAATGCAATTAGAAAGGCAAATACATTCTAGCAATGTTTCAAGAAACCAACTGAAATTCATTTTAACAATTGCCTCACTGGCTACTCATTCTCCCACCCCTTACTAGATCTTTTAATATAAGGAACTAAAAATAAATTGAACTTAAGGGAAAGTTTCTGTGATAAGATTTTGAGAAATTTCCTTGAGCCTTTTCAAAAAGAGCCTGTTAGATTCTGTTTTTTTTTTTTTTTAAATAGATAAGAATCAACATTATTTCCATACTAATCATCAAAATCCTTCTTACCACAATTTGTAATTTAAAACTGCTAAGAAACATGTTAGATATGCACTTAAAGGTCAGTTCTAAAACATTCCTTTTTGGTCTAAACAAAATGACAAATTTATGGCTTTCTTGTGGTGCATTTATTGACTGTTTGTTTGCTTTTGTTTTTACCTGGGTAGGACTGATAGGAGGTGGTGGAGCTTTGCGTTTTTTTGGAGTTCCACTTCTTTCTGAGCTTATTTTAGAGACTTGGTCATGCTGAAAGTTATCACAGTCCAAAGAATGGAGGTGGGTTAGTTTGGTTAGTAAAGTCTGAGCAAGTAGCTTTATCAAACACATGAGAAAAACCTCAAAAGTTCATGCATTTCTTACTTTATCAATATCTGAAATCTGCTACCAACCTAAAAATAAATAATATGCATGCGCAAGTATTCTTCTAGCAGCCCATGCTTTAATAGCAAGAAAATAAAAACACATAAGACAAAACCAGATTAGGTTGGTGTGGAGAACTGGGAAAGTAGAGGTTCAGGTCTACTACAGCTTAGAATCCAGAATACAATCATAGCCAGCTTTCTCTATTAATGAAAAGCAATGGTATTTCCCACATGTCTGCATTACTTCCATTCCTTTTCTTAAAGACTAAATATGAGGGGAAGAGATAACTTCATTTTTGAAGGCTACTGATAAGTAATACAGTTACCACATAAATTTCAGTATTGAGTCTTTGCTGTTTATGATTTCTTCAAGAATGTAGATGCGTAAATAAATAAACACATAAAACCAAACACACACTGTTCGTCAAAAAAACAGATAGTGACAATACATTTTTAGAAAAAACTACACAGTAACAGGGCATACTCAATTTCTACTTTGTGTAACACTACATGACATTCTAGAAAAACCCTAATTAAAAAGAAAAAGCTAACTTCTCTTATTTTCATTAAATAGCTAACGTTTTCTGGCTGTAGCTCTGTAGCTCATGTGATATTACAAGTATTTAAAACAGTGTTATTCAGTCACAGAGTTTAAGCCACATCAAACATTTTCACACCAATAGGAAGTATGAGTTAGTACATTTCAGAAAAAGATGAACATATAAGTAGCAAGTTTAAAGTTACATGCTTTTGAAATAAGGCAAATTATTAAGAAAGCCTTTACCTTTTTTTTCTTTTTTTTTGAGATGGAGTTTCACTCTTGTTGCCCAGGCTGGAGTGCAATCGTGCAATCTCAGCTCACTGCAACCTCCGCCTCCTGGGTTCAAGTGATTCTCCTGCCTCAGCCCCCTGAGTAGCTGGGATTACAGGCATGCGCCACCATGCCCGGCTAATTTTGTATTTTTTGTAGAGACAGGGTTTCTCCATGTTGGTCAGGATGTTCTCGAACTCCCGACCTCAGGTGATCCGCCAGCCTCAGCCTCCCAAAGTGCTGGGATTATAGGCATGAGCCACCGCGCCTGGCAACTTCTACCACTTTATAACAATGACTCATTTATTCAAAGATAGTTCAGTCCTTAAGTATTTTCAATATAGTCTTTATTACTTTACCAGTGGACCAGAGTGGTTAAATCTGAACATTTTTAAATTCCCACAAGCATAAATGAAACATAAAAGCCGCCCCCAAAGATAAATACCTGCTTTGGTTTTGTTGGGGTCTTTAAATCTATAGAGGAAAAAGTGAAAAAAAGAACTATAAGAAGCATAATGATTCATATTCACTTTGGGTGGGGGGATACACACACATATACCATATATAATATTTTTTAACACTCCATTTTTCTTCAAGAATATGTTTAAAAGAATAATAAAATATATCATATTGCACACATTCCTTTATCCTTTGGGGAAAATGGAGTGGATAAACTTAAAACAACATTGGCTATTTTCTTTTACATACCAGCATCCTGAGAGATTTTTGATAATAGAAGGCTTTGAATTCCTGCATTTTCTGAGAGTTTGGAATAACGTAAGGCATTGTGTCCAAGAGAATCTACAAGGTTTAGGTCTGCACCCTTTTTAATTAAGGCTTCCACGACGTTAGAGCTGCCAATCTCGCAGGCCAGCATGAGAGCAGTCCTAAAGGAAAAAGGAGATACAAAATTAGTACTAAGAAAATGTAAAAACTCTTTCTTGGGAAATCAGTTGTCTTAAAAAAAGAGAAAAGAAGAATAAGTGCAGTTAAACCTTTATTACACTTAATCGTCGAGGAATTCGAAGTGGAATGCTATCAAGATGAAATTAGTTTTTTTTTTTTTAAACTTCAGATTAAGTCAAAATATTAAACCATATTTAGTCAAACAATATAATCTTCTTTCTATACTATTTGGCACAATATGATGCGATTTAATTGACTGGCATGAATCTTATCCTTGTTTCACCTCAAGCATTTTAAATAACATATATATTTCTAAGACCATTTCTCCAGATCAACCAATAGGTTTATTTTATTTTGCATAGAAAGTCACAGGAAATTGTTTATTCACATTAGCATTTCATAGTCTCCTCACGGACTTAGCCAGCAATGATGTCCACAGATGTCTGGGGAAAATTGCTTTAAAGTCAACATAGATACTTGATTATCAAAAACAGTAGAATTTTCAAAAGGGAAGAAGTTAACAATCCTTTATAACAAATGATCCAAAATATAGCTGTGATATTTTGAAATACTCCCAGAATGTGGATATCACTGAAGTCACATGATTTCTGCCTAATTCTGGGGTACCTTCCACTTTTGTTCCTGGAATTGACATCTGCTCCATGATCCAGGAGAAAGTGACAGATCTCACTGTGACCATTTTGTACAGCAAGAAGCAGCGGTATATTCCCATCCTAGGAGACAAATTCAGATTTAGATTTTAACTCAGGCACAAAATGCCAGAACTGCAAAAGTCAGCCCCTGTTTTTTGCACATTTTTCTCCTGACTTGGACTGCTGATCTAATATCTGGTCCATCCTGATATTCCGTACCCCCATAGAGTCACAACTGTATGTTGGCACAACTCTTGTTACAGAATTTTACTGAATGCTAGCTTTTACATAGGAGCTCCAGCTTCTTGGGGCTGCTTGTGCCCTTGGCTATCACTGTTTGGGTGATCACGAGAGAGGGCAGAACACAAAGTGTGTAAAGGCTCAAGGCAAGTGTACCGGGTATACTGAGGGATGGTGCTGGAGAAAGGAAGGGCGTGTCTCCCCACAACACCAGAAGATCCCACTGCCCTGTATGCGACTTCTTCCCAGTGCACTAATGATTATATATCCTGCCATTCCACTCTTACTAGAAAGTGTACCCTTTAGTAATCTTGCTATGTATCAAAATATAACATAAATTAAGAGCCTATGTCTATTACTAACACATGACTAGATAAAGAAATGGATAGAAAGAATAATTATGTCATGACAATTGCAACCCCTTCGGGAAAAAGGAAATCTAGGTCTCCAACTCATATACAAACTATGTCAGGTGGATTAAGCATTTAAACATTACAATATAAAACAAATGACGAAAAATACTAGAAGAATATACATAAGTATTTTCTGTAATCTTAGGTGTGACACAAACCATGAAGAGAAGTTGTTGGCCGGGCGCGGTGGCTCAAGCCTGTAATCCCTGCACTTTGGGAGGCCGAGACGGGCGGATCACGAGGTCAGGAGATCGAGACCATCCTGGCTAACATGGTGAAACCTCGCCTACCTAAAAATACAAAACTAGCTGGCTGCTGTGGCAGGCTTGTAGTTCCAGCTACTTGGGAGGCTGAGGCAGGAGAATGGCGTGAACTCCGAGTATGGAGCTTGCAGTGAGCCGAGATCCGCCACTGTGACCTGAAGCCTGCCACAGAGTGAGACTCTGTCTCAAAAAAAAAAAAAAAAAAAAGAGAAGTTGTTATTCTGTTTTTTTTTCTGGAATATACCCTATAAATCCATCGACAGTGAGTTTTAAGGTAGAAGCATTCAATAGGCAAAGGGAAAAGATGTTACAATATATCCAACTATTGAAAAATACAAGTGCTGCTTAAAGATTGAGTATTGTCATAAAGAATTTCAGACAGATTTCTGGGCACTATCTCTGTGAAGTTAAAATACTTTCTGCTTAGGAAGTACTGAACTTCAAGGAATATGAATTTATTTACAGATTCTATCTAGTCACTTCACAGTATCTCCATCAAATATAAGTGTATGCATGTCAGTTCTCATGCTACAACATGAAATTTAACCCCATAACATAACCATGTGATAGGTATATAAATTTATTCTCAAAATAGTCTGGTGAAGTTAAAATAGCCTAGCAGTGGTCTTCAAAGTTGGGAGATTCTGCTTAGAAGGTATCCAAAGTGATAGATGGGGTGCAGAAAGAAAGTAGTAAAATTTCTATTTAGACTTATTTTTTATTTTTAAAAATCAAGAAATTAAGCTTTATTTGTAATTACATTGATGGTAGAAAACATGTATAGCCGTAGAAATAAATATACCTATACAGGAAATATATGCTGCAAAATGTTTTACTAATGCTTTAGAAGCCAATTAACCTTCTTCCCAGTTTAGGGGAAAAAAACCCAAAAAAACAAAAAAAAAAAACCATGCAGCTCTCTGCCAGAGCTCATTTAATTTGTTATAAACACACTCTTTGAGGCTGAAGCAAATCTGACCGATTTTCAATGTGAAAACAAAATATAAAAACTGTTCTTGGAGTTATTTCTAAAGAGAACTAACATCAGAATCATCTATTTCAGAAAAATCGGATTCATCAAATGAATCTTCAGCCAACAACTCTTTGAGAGTGACGTTAACATCACACATACAAATGCTACATTTTCTAGGATTTGACATTTTCAGCAATCGAGAATTACTATATTTTGTAAATGGAAATACCACTACTAAAAACAGAATGCTATAAATAGAATAATGTCTCGTTTCCAAAGCCAATATACTAGAGCTTTGCAAAAATACTACTAATAAAAATGAGATATTTCGTGGCAAAGTTATCTTGAGGTAAATGCTGCATCCCCAAACACCACGGGTGAGTATTCTTGGGGCAAATGAGAAAAGGATTAAGAATAATACATAAATCCATTTTGCAGAAGAGAATCTAGGTTGAAAGCAATAGAATTTTGCCCAATAGTTAGTTGTCTAAAGCAGGAGTCCCCAACGCAGGGGCTGCAGACCAGTATGAGTCTGTGGCCTGTTAGGATCCGGCTGCACAGTGAGGAGTAAGTGGCAGGCGAGGGAGCATTACTGCCTATAAGATAGCAGCAGTACTGGATTCTCATAGGAACACAAACCCCATTGTGAACTGAGCATGCAAGGGATCTAGGTTATCCGCCAATGCCTGATGACCTGAGCTGCAACAGTTTCATCCTGAAACCATCCCCACCCCCATCCATGGAAAAACTGTCTTCCCCAAAATCAGCCCCTGATGCCAAAAAGGTTGGGGACTGCTAGTTTAAAGTCTCAGTGACTCCAGAGGTAACCCACTGAGTTTTAGAAACCAGTGTCTACCTCTACGTCTAGTGACCACCTGGTACTTACCAAATCTTTGAGGTTTATGGGGCTCTTATGTTCGCAGAGAATCTGCACAGCTTGAAGGCAGCCCTGCGCCGCTGGGGGAAGGAAAATATAAACACCACAGCCAGTCATACAGTTATTCACAACCAGGGGTATCAAATACTTAGTTCATATTCTACCCATTCTACATATATTCACTTTAGTTGCATTGAAGAGAAATGGTGTTAGGAAGGTTAAGAGTGAGGTGTTTAAAATTACTGCTTAATTTCAGAGTTATGCTGGCCTAAGGCCAATGACTGCCAGTTGCCTTTAGGCAAATATTTGGTTCAGGTTTTCACAGGACTTAGCTTTTCCACAACTAGCAATAAAACCCATGTGTAAACCTAATCACTCATAGTTTAGTGTCAACGTTTGTCACTTGAAGTTGTGTAATCGTACTAAAACAAAATGTTAGTAAATAAAATTGACTGATGTTCATAATAATCCTCAAATCAAAAAGTCTGTATTACACATTACCTCATATCTACAAGTGCTTAGGAATATCTGTTAGTTTAAAAAGAAACCTTAAATTAGTTAAAATATATTAATCGTGATAAAATTCAGTGGTTAGGTGGCAAAGCAACTGATGAATTCTAGGCATATGCCTCAGTAAAACTCTGTATGTTTTACAAACAGAGTAAAATGGGAATGTCTAGAAATGATGACAGAAAAGAGCACCAGGAATAGTATGGTAGGTTAATGGCTTGAATAAGGAAAAAGAAAAGTTGGTGTTTCCAATGGCAGAAGAAGACAAATAGGAGAATGAAAGTTACCTGCATAATGTAAAGCTGTTTTCCCAGAGCTGTCAACACTTTCGGCTGGGCATTTAGACTATAAGACAAAAATAAATACATCCATATAATAAAATACCCTGCACCAATTCTATTCAGTTCAGACTTTTCCTGCAAGGTATGATGTGGCTTATTAGCAAGACTATTAACATAAGTAAACCTCAACTGCTGTGTTCCAGGGGCCTACAGTCTCCTATGGAGAGGGAGACTTATGTCTTTGGGGTGGGCAAACTCTCCCCTCTTTGCTGCTTCACCTGTCTGTCCCTCTCCTTCCCTCATCACTCCAGCACTCCACAGCTAATAGACATGCTCTAGGCTCTCTCATCTTGATCCTATCTTTTCCCCCATCTCCTGCCCTTTCTGCCCCCTTCATGAAACCAGCTTTCTCCTAAGGATTACCCACATGCAGTCCAGGCACCCTCACCTCCATTCACTCCTGAAACCACTGCAGTTGGGTGTTCCCTCTCGAGTCCAAGGAGATGGCCTTGGTCAAGGTCACCAACAACCTTCATGTTTCCAATGACAATAAACATTTCTGTTCTCCTCTCTCCAACCTCTCGGCTCCTAGAGCCCTGCTTGGCTCATCTTATTCTGCTTTTCCTCTTGCGGCTCCTCCTCTAGCCAAACAGAAAATCTCAGGGCTCCTCAGTGTTCTTCCTCTAAGCTCTTTTCCCTGGTAAGCTCCTCCACACCCACAGCCTGAAATATCATCGAGAAGAATGGACGCTAGTGACTCCCAAATGTGGAGATCCTAACAGTAACAACAATAACTGCTATGTAAGTATTAGCTCTCATGTGCCACGCACTGTTCAAAGAACTGCTTTAGGTCCCCTAACAGCCCGAGGTAGATACTATCATTACTCCAACTTGCACATGAAGAAACGGAGGCACAAAAAGGTTGATAATTTGCTCAAGTCGCAGTAAATGGCAGAGCCAAGATTCGAACTCAGACAGGCTGGGCTAGGGCCTGTATTCTCACTCAAACACAACAGTTGTCATCTTCAAGCGCTAGGCTTGATAACCCACTGCCTACTTCCCATCTCTGCTCTGATGTCTTATTAGCATCTCCAAGGCCCAGCCAAAATCTCTGGTTTCCCCTCCCCAGTGCCCCACCTGCTCCTCCCTGACTACCTTCTCCATCAACAGCATCATCATGTCTAGGCATTGAGCCAGAAACCAGCGACTCAGCTTTGATTCCTTCTCATCCTCCTTCCCCTCCCCGCTGCCCTCGTCCTCCTCCCATATGTAGGGGACCACCATGTCCTGTCAATTTTTTTCTCCAAAACTCACTTCCAATCTACCCTCTACCCTTTCTTGTTCCTGACATCCTTTTTTAGGACAGCGTCTTCTCACTTGAACAGCTAAGGTAGCCTCCTGGTAGGTCTCCCCAGTTCTGCATTTCCCCCCCTTTTATCAATTCTCTAAACAATTAGAATTCTCTTTTAAAACTTGACTCTCACTGTCTACTGAACAGCCCCTCACAGTTCCATGCTGTACTTAGGATGAACTGCAGTGAAGCCCACCCTGGCATACAAGGCCCTGCATCCTGTGCTACTTTCCTCCTTACTTGCTTTGCCCCAGGCCCACACACTGGCTTTCTTTCCTCCCTGGCCAGCACCTTTCTGACCTCAGGTCCTTTGCACACATTGTTCCATTTGCTTAGAACGCTTTCCTTGTGGCTGCTTGCATCATTTGGAGGTCTGAGCTTAAATATCACCTCCTTCACAAGGCCTCCCATGAACCTCCACCTCTCATTCCTCTCTTACAGTAACCCGTTAGCTTCCTTTTGAACTGCTGTGCAATCTGTAATGTTTATTTGTGGATTGTTTA